>NC_085947.1:3335833-3638863 GCF_963556715.1 Cydia fagiglandana
GTAGTAGTACAGTACTGATAATTCCGCTACTCGATGCTAAATGTCGACTACTAAAATAATAATCGTTTCCGTACCAAAACTGATGTATGGAGTGAGCACTCTATGTACTTTTTTCTCTATGGCTCTAGTCAAATTTCTATAGTTATTCTAGTTTGTAGCTATGCTCCTCTAAAGCTAGTTGACATTGTTGGAGCATTCCACGGGCTGTCCCGTACAAACGCATTTTATTTCCTGTGTTGCGACTTTTTTCTCGGCATTTAAAGCAGGCGTTTATTTTTCTGTGCATACTTTTGACCATTTGTCATAGAAAAGGAAACCTTTAAATCTTCAGAAACTTAGCATTTGTACGGGACAATGGTAGACAATTTCATGGAATGCTCCCGTTACAGATCAGAATACGTGCAGAGTTACACATGTACGAAGGCAGTATGGCAACACCAGTCGGACAAGAGCTTTCCATCCGGACACACTTCGCTGGCGCTGCACGCGGGGATTTTTATCACAGTAAGTGTTAAGCCCCGTCTCCATATCGCGCGGCAAACCACCAAACATAGGCTCGCGCGGCAGCCGCGCGCAATGTGGCTGCCGCGCGAGCCATCGAGTTGGCTCGCGCGGCGTAGGACGAATACATACTTTCATAGTAGCTCATACTAAAACCAAACAGGTGCCTATACTAACGTCGCTATAAGCGGTTGGTTGTTATATGCGAAGTCGTACTAACCGGACTCCACTTGTTGCAGTATTATATGCGACGCCGCGCAGGGGAAACTAGGGTAATCTGGAGCCTGCAGGGTCTGACGCTGCTGAGCGCGCTGTATTGCAGTTTGTCCCGGATGTCAGACCACCGCCACCATTGGTGGGACGTGCTCGCGGGTGCCACACTCGCGTTGCCCATACTGTTGTACACCGTAAGTACCTATACCTAACTAATAACGTAATAAATAAGTAGTAAAACGTACGGAATAGGGAAAATTACGCAAAACTCAGCATAGGGGGCGCCACTAGCACTAACAGTAAACAAACCGCCTTGATGTCATGTCAATGTTGGCCGGTCGAAGTATGTAGCAGATGGCGCCAGCATAGCTTGCCCTGTCAATCCCTAGAAATGTCTTTTTTACTGGATTTTTTTGCCCTGGATGCCAGCCCATTATGCCAAATCTCATAGAAAAAGGCACAAGCTATGATGGCGCCATCTATGCAAACCTTTGACAGTTGCCAACCCCATTTATTCGTAACAAATCTGTGAAAATTTCTCAAAAAACTGTTTACGGCATAGTTTATAATTAAGTTACTCTATGGTTTACGGTTTGTGTTAGTGCTGCACTCTGGTGGCAGAACATTGCATTAATACTCACTATTATCACAAAACCGATGTTTTAATAGTAACAGTGCCACACGTTGTCCCTTTCTTGCATGACGCGTTCTCTTTCTCGCTCATTAAATTACCTTAATTTATGTAAAAATTAATACATTTATTTTTCAGATTCTCTTTCTCTGTAAAAACTTCGAGTGTCCCGAAACGAACTGCGAGATTGAATCTGACACCGATCAGTCCACAGCCACCAGTGGTACAGATAAATCACACACCAGTGTCCACGCCAGAGCCACAACCAGCGAAACAGACAAGTCATATGGCAACGGAACAGAAGTCCAAACGTAACATATATAAATTATTACATAAGTACCTATGCAAATTCAAGGGATGGGCGGTAAAACCCGATAAGTCGAGATATTTTGTGACTTAAATAAGACCACAGACGAAATAATAGTACTACCGTACAGAAAGGACACTTCCTACAAACCCGAAGTTTGACAGCGGTTCAGGGTCGAATCATGCTATCCCTATCTAACATATGGCACTATCCCTTTCGGCTATTCAGGGTTGTCAAAATTCAAGTCATTATCTTATCAGTGGTCGTGTACGCAAAAGGAAGTCAAGTGGTGCAACTAATAAATGCTCGGAGCAATGCTGAGCCGAACGGAGCCGAGTTGGACCGAAGTTAGGAGTGTCTCCCCACACTCATACGCACGTTACATACATAGTTCAAATTTCAAAAACCCATTTGCACGACTTATCGGGTTTTACCGCACACCCCTCGCAATAGTCTATCTATACCGCATTATGAAGGATATCGAAACTTCGATAGCCCCCCTCCCTTCCCCCCATCCCCCCTTCCCCCCATCCCCCCACCCCTACCTCCCCCCTTCCCCCTCCCTTCCCCTTTCCCCCTCCCCCCCCCCCCTTCCTTTAAAGTCCCTTTGTTTCCCATAAAGTTTTAAGTCATAATGTATTGTTTGTCATATTATCGTTAGTCATAAAACTGAAACAGTTACATAACTTTTCAGGATTTTCGTAAGGTCATTCTATAGATGGGTTAGGTTAGGTTTGTTTTATGGCAATCCTGAAAAGTTACGCGTTTCTGAGAAAAACCAACTAACGAAAATTCGGACAAACAAACAATATATGTATTATGACTTAAAACTATATGGGAAACAATAGAGACCCCGAAAGGGGTCCCTTTGTTTCCCATAAAGTTTTAAGTCATAATGTATTGTTTGTCATATTATCGTTAGTCATAAAACTGAAACAGTTACATAACTTTTCAGGATTTTCGTAAGGTCATTCTATAGATGGGTTAGGTTAGGTTTGTTTTATGGCAATCCTGAAAAGTTACGCGTTTCTGAGAAAAACCAACTAACGAAAATTCGGACAAACAAACAATATATGTATTATGACTTAAAACTATTTGGGAAACAATAGAGACCCCCTTCGAAAATATTCGTCCTATGCTATGTTTAATTTGACCGAAAATGCTTATTTCGAAATACACCGTAAGTATCCGTGTAATTCTGACTGTCTAAAAACCTCGTATAGTTCTGAAAAGGGTGGAAATATGGAAATTTGGGTGATTTCGGATTTTTCCGACATACGAAATAGCCCAAATACACCTTATCGCAACTCCGAAAAGTGTTTGTCCCATGATTCATTTGACCAAATAAGTTGTTTTCGAAAATCGTTTATTTTCTAAAAAATACAAGTAAAATCCATTGGGTTAGGTTAGATTGTTGGCGCTTCTAATAATCCGATGGGTTTTGAAAAAAAAAACGCGTTCGAACAAATAAAATAAATAATAAATAAATAAAATAACTTTATTTAGCTAAATTATAGCTCACAACTGCTTACAAGTAATGAATGATACAAGGTGAATTTAACATTGTAAATAACTTGTACACTTAAGTTTTTAAGGTAAATGCAATGAAACATTGAGTAAGCGTCATCTGATCCCCGTACTAGTAAAAACTGTATCACGGTGGAAAAAGGAAAAATGAAAGATTGGATAACTAATGATTCGATGTTGCGATTGGAAACCAAAAACAGTGAACGTTTAATTATAATGTTAACTTTACTTATTTATTTCTTGACTTGTTATTATTGCATCACATTCCAAAACTTTTGTAGAATATAAGAATTATGTTGTGTATCGGTGTAAGCTATTTATTTAGAATTAAGTCAGTTTTTTATGCACCTAGTCACCAAATCTGTCTGATAGTGAGATTATTTTTATTTTTTTATTATACTATTACTACTACTGCTAATGCTGCTCCCTCATTGGCTGTTATATAACATCGTATGATATGAAAAGACACTTCTCACATTGTGAGAAGTGTCTTTTCGTTATGTATGGACATACATATAGATACATGATAGTATTGATAATGGTTTATTATGTTCTTCACACAATGTTTTATAACTGCCAGTGTGGGAAAACCATTACGACCCAGTGATTGTAAATCAAGTTACATACTAGAAACCTAGTATTTTCAGAAGTAAAAAATATAATTATATTAAATTGTGACAATAGAAATTAATCTAAGAGTAGCACCAATTGCAATGCCTTACCAGTATTTTAATTAATTTTATATTTTTGTATTCGCGCCTAGACACGTCGTATGTTGCATTTCTTTTCTGTATCCTCCTGAGGAGACCCCGCATACAAAATTTTACATT
This sequence comes from Cydia fagiglandana, assembly GCF_963556715.1. Lineage (NCBI taxonomy): Eukaryota > Metazoa > Arthropoda > Insecta > Lepidoptera > Tortricidae > Cydia > Cydia fagiglandana. The sequence continues at coordinate 3,339,843 of NC_085947.1, forward strand.
TTCCACAATCTATTCAGAACTGTTATGTGACGTTTCAACTAAAAGGTACATTGTCGCTCGTCGATAAGGTTGATTTCAAATTCCAGCTTTATGGAAATAACGCCTTATCAACAATCGACAATAGTTACCCTTTTGGTTGGTAACGTCACATATAGTAAGTAAGAGTTCCAAATTCAAAAACAAAACAACTGCTTCTGAATCTCAGGATGGTACAGAAAAACAAAAGATATGTAGAGCGTATCCGTATGTTGCAGTATTCTTCTTTGTGGGGTCTTAGGAGACTAAGGCCAACTTGCACCATCCCTCTAACTCGGGGTTAAGCGGTTAAACCGTTAACCCAGTGTCAAATTGTATTGGTAACCATAGTTACTCCAGGTTTAACCGGTTAATCCCGGGTTAGTGGAATGGTGAAGTGGCGCTAATAATGTTTCTAATACAACTGGACATAGGGAGAGCCCGGGAGACTTGCCCAAGTATTTTTTTTTGTCATACATGCGTCATGTGATATTGGATTACTGATAAAATATTATGAATTTGGTACTTTTAAGTTTAAGCTGGGTTCAACACTCTGACCTGGGCAAGTCTCTCGGGCTCGCCCTAAACTTGGAAGCTTGGGTTTGGGTACAGATGTCCAAGTTGCGGAAAATTTCCAAAAAGCTTTAAATTCTCAGGAATATCAGAAAAAAAATCACAGGAAACAAAGAAAAGTTCCATTTTGGAAATAGAAAATTTACACTCACATGTTATTATATAAGTTAGAAGTTTCCGAAACTATTCCGTGTGGAATTTTCGCATTTTTGGAAACTTTCCGACGGAACATCAGTAATTTGGGTAAATTTTGTTTGGTTTGGGGCACAAGTTATAAATTTACTTTGTATAAGATTTGGAATACACGCTTACCTCGCCGTATAATACGCGTTGCCAAATATTTTTATACAATTATAGGTGTTTGTGTAGATAATAAGCACGGATGAAATTAAAACAACGAATTCATAAATAAAAGCATTTTTATTAACCACCATAGCTTAGACATATAACTGGAAATACAATTCTGCATTTTGCATATTGACATCTCTGATAAATATAGTTTTGATAAGTCTTTTTTGCTTATTAAGGTCCATGTTACAATAACAGGTTTACCTTTAAACTTAAACCATCATATTGCTAAATTTTTATCGATATTTAATAAATTAAATGCAAGAAATTAACTTATCCGTTTTAAAATCATTTAAGTCTATCGACAATGATACGCTAAATAAATTACTACATTAAAATGCAAGAAAAAAGAAGACTTATTCTAACCGAATCACAATAAAATGAAAACTAAAGGGCCGCGATAATGCCTTAACATCAGACATGAAAATGTGCATTCCGAGGGATGGGCGCCAAACCCGATAAGTCTAGATATTTTGTCACTTAAATAAGAACTATCACGTGACATATTCGTATAGTTTCATAGTCTAATAAAACATGGTCTTCTCTTCCCAGAGTGACACAAGCCTACGTCACAATAACATTGCCACTTGTCAGCCACGTGACCACGAAAAGACGGGAAGAGAGTACCAGGCGGAGTATATTATTATACCATGTATAGTTCTAATTTCAAAAACCCATTTGCACGACTTACCGGGTTTTACCGCAAACCCCTCGAATTTCTAGGTGAATGAAAATTACACGTTAAAAGTTTAAATTCGTACCAGGCGCCAAAAACGGTTTGTCTCATTGTCAGATCTAACTTTTCTTGGAGTTTTGTTAAAAGTAGGACATTTTTATTTATAATGTATAGATTAGGTAAACGTGTGATTCTAAGTATGAACCAAAATCCAAGAAAAGTTACTTCGAAATAACAAAACAAATTTTTTGTACGATTCCCACCGACCGGCTGGAGGCGGGCCGCGCCGGAGCGCATTTTCAATGTGCCTATACATTACGAGTATGTATGACAGAAGTGATGGAATCCGACCGGAGCCGTCCGCGTTCGCGAGCAGCCGACCGGTTCGTGGCCGTACAAATGTGAAACGCGCGCCGACTCCGTCCGTTCGGTGGGAGTCATACATTTAGGGCCGCTATATTCGTATACAGTCAACAGCGGAAGTTACTAAGCGAGCGAGGTGTTCAAAATGATCTTGAGGCGACTTTATTGTTAAGAGAATGAGAGCGTGTCAAGGTAATTTTGAACACCTCGCCCGCTTAGAAACTTCTGCTTCTGACTACACAAAAAGTGATTCATGAGTGGCTTCAGTGGACCCGTTGGTTGGTACATCCCACAGACAAGTCATCCTCTAGACAGACCTTAGAGCAATTATTACATGAAACCGATGCTGCCAAAAATACAGGAGAGCGGGGGACGAGGTGGTCGAGTCCCATGCCGTGATTGGTCCGGTCAAAGACACTTGGGCGTCACTCAAACACAATTGATCGAAAATGGAGTAAAACTACCGTATATTTGTGGCAGAGGAGGTAGCGCGACTATGCTCAGTCTGGAGGATGTCTTGTCTGTGGTAGATCCTGTGCGGCATTTAGGTGTTTCCAGGATTACTTGAGTAACTGGCTGTCTTCAGCCAAAGTCTTGTCCCTGACGAGGGTGTTGAAGTGTTCTATAAGTGCTTCGATGGACATCTCGCCGTGGACCTTGTTATCCCGAGTGCGCACGTTCACCGTGCCCGAAGATTTCTCGCGCTCGCCCACCACTTAAATAAAAAAAATATGGTTATCTGTAAAGTCGGTTTACGGACGATAATTTTGCGTGATGACGTCATAAGAAAACAACACAACGTTACCATGGAGATATGTCCACAACGTGACTCTTTCGTGCATGCTACCGGTGTTCATCGATTTATAAGACGTTACCACGTCAAAAAAAATGTTATGTCGGCTGTACGCACTCGGCGAGAATCTCTTGCGGAGTCTCGGCATCGCTTCGATCCAATCGGAGCAGCGCGAAACGGGACGAGGAAGAGCGAGACGCGAAAGGAGCAGTATGTACACACTCGTTCTCGACCCGTCTTGGGGTGTCTCGACGAGTGTGTACACTGTACAGCCCGCATTAGGTGGGTGTGAAAAGTAAGCAATGGGGTTGGCCGGTGAAAGCATTTTACAGAGGGCGCCAGCTTAGGTTTTTTTTTTTTAATTTTATGGCTATAGTTCGCTTTTTTAGCATAATAAAGAACTTGCAAGAAGGTAAGCGATCTTGACATGTCTTTTAATTGAAAAACGCTTTTTAAAAATCAAAAACTATTACCTATGAAAGCAGAAGAATATAAATGATCGTATTAGATTCATAATTGTTACATATTTGCCGTAACTTATTTTTAAAATGTGTTTTTCAATTAAAAGACACATCAACATTGTTTACCTAATTCCTAATGCTAAAAAAAACGAACTATAGATGGCCCAGCCATCCGTAAAAAACCCGGCTGCGTATACTACTAACTGTAAACCTTATTGCAAAGCCTTAGGATCTAGTATATCCTGTCATGTCTTACCTAGGATGTAGTTGAATTGCGCGAGCTGAGCGTTCCGCACTTTCTTGTTGAGGGTGTCGCCCGCGTCCGTGTCGGCCTCCGACATGAACCCGGCTGCGTATAACTGCTCGTTCACCTGAATAAATACGAAAATTTAAAATATATAAAATCCAATCTTCACCTTAGTTCGCCTTGTACTATTTCACTAACCCGGGGTTAACCGGTTAAACCGGATAAAAGATAGCATAAAAGACCGTTATCGAGAAAAGGGCGTTTTCAAAAATAAATATCGAAAACCCGATTCTCACAGATCCCGGTGTTTTTGGGTTCTTTCGACTCAGAATCACTAGCATATTCTGATGATAAAATAAAATGTCCCAAAAAATTGTATTAAAATTGTACATTCCACTACGTCACGCACATACAAGTGAAAAAAATTTTCATACTAAAACGTGACATAATGGAATGGACATTTTGGGACATCTTTTTTTAATGGTGGGATGGAGAATGCTGTCGATTCTGAGTAGAATGAGCCCAAGAACGTCCAGATGTGAAAGAATCAGGTTTTCAATATTTATTTCTGAAAACGCCCAAAAATGCATACATAGACAAGAAACTTCAGGCCTATCTAAAGAAGACTTATTTTGCGAAATCATTCACAATTACATATTGTCGTTGTTCCGTAAACAGGTTATTCAGGAATTTAAACCATCTTCAAAAATAATTTGGCATATTTTTTATTTAACCTCTGACTGAAAAAAAGATCACATTTTTGAAATCGAGTATATCCTAATATGTCGAAGAAATGTTAGTGACTACGCTACCTTGATTTTCGCTAACATTGGCGATCATAATTATGCCTTAGGTACTATTTAGCACTTTTTTTACAACCCAGACACTAAAATAAAAATTCTATTCCAATTTTACTGTCTAAACATTCTGCTTTTGTACCAATTGTATACCAAAATGACGGATCGGTTGTCTTGGGACAAAGAAACGGTCATATTAGAATCTAAGATGTAAAAACAGGATTGAGTGATTTAATCAGTTTAATACCTTGATGGCGTAGTCATCGAACGCCGGCCCCACGGGCACGATGCAGACTTGCCGCGGACTGAGCCAGAACGGCCACTTGCCCGCGTACGATTCGCTCAAAATGGCGATCATTCACTCAACTCCCTACTTGTTAGGTAATATTCATATAACTGACTTTAATACCTTGATGGCGTAGTCATCGAACGCCGGGCCCACGGGCACGATGCAGACTTGCCGCGGACTGAGCCAGAACGGCCACTTGCCCGCGTACGACTCGCTCAAAATGGCGATCATTCACTCAACTCCCTACTTGTTAGGAAATATTCATATAAGTGACTTTAATACCTTGATGGCGTAGTCATCGAACGCCGGGCCCACGGGCACGATGCAGACTTGCCGCGGACTGAGCCAGAACGGCCACTTCCCGGCGTACGACTCGCTCAAAATGGCGATCATTCACTCAACTCCCTACTTGGTAGGAAATCTATACATATAATAAAGCTGTAGAGGGTAGAAAGTCTGTACATGGAAGATATTTGAAAAAAAGTTGGCTGGGGATACTTAGAATCGATAACAGAACACGTTCCAACAGTTTTTAGAATTTTTGTCTGTTTATCTGTTTGTCTGTTTATCTGTTTATCTGTTTGTCTGTTTATTTGAACGCGCATCACGTGAAAACGGCTGAACGGATTTTGATGCAAACTTTACTAATCTATCGAGAAAATCTCCGGCCAGGTTATAGGCTATAAAAACTCAACCCCTAAAAGGGGGGGTAGCCACAACACTCGCTTGATTTAAGTTTGCCCCTGAATCTTATGGTGCTACTTAGGAAGGAGGGGCAAACTTTTTTCAAATATGTGCTACCACTATTGAGTACCCTGGTAAACTAACAGATGGCGCTGAATTTAATACGTAGTGACATGAATAGCCACCGAGGAAGGTTTTTGCCAAATTAACTCTAAGTTTAGATGAGGGGGTACGGACATGGACAACAAATTTAATTGAATAATTATGTCGATTTAAAAATATACAACAAAATTAAACGACAGTAAATTAATTACCCCTCCTTGCAGTGACATCTTTGACAGCGTTCGTGTTTGTATGTAGGTATATATTTATTTATCTGGGTTTCACTCTCTCTCACTCTTTTGCGGTTCGGCGTTAGGTCTTATGCGAGGCCTTCTGCCTTACGGCAAAGTTGATCTTCTGCCTTAATTACACTTGGGCGTGGATCCAAGCTTTCCTCTTTCGCAGCTGGGCCTACTGCCTTTCTCACACTTCGCCAATTCAATTCTCTTGGTCAATTCCAAGCTCTGCTTTCTTGCATCTTTTATGCATGAAAACAACCTCGCTGAAATCCTTAAATATCGAGCCCTATGCGAAGCTAGGCTGGTAGAAAACTGTCCCATCCCTTCTTTGTATGAAATCCTGGATTCTCGCCTGGTTGGGACTAAAAGTAAAATTGCGTATATCGAAAAATGTTCGCGCTCGCTTCGCTCGCGTTTTTAATATCTTTCTAAGTTATGATAAAGGTGACATTCGGGTGGCGACTGCAGCAGCATTACTCTGTTGCAACGTTACTGTCAATTTTCGTCATAAAATGATGTGACCGATTTCCATACTAAAAGTAAAAATGTACAACTGTCTATCATATTGCGTTTTTATATCTAAAAAATTTCGCGCTCGCTTCGCTCGCGTTTTCAATCACTTTCTAAGATATGATAAAGGTGACGTTCGGGTGGCGACTACAGCAGCATTACTCTGTTACAACGTTACTGCTGCAGCACTGTCAATTTTCGTGATAAAAAAGATGTGACTGATTTCCATACTAAAAGTAAAAATGTACAACCGTCTATCAAATTGCGTTTTTATATCGAAAAATTTTAAATTACATTCTAACCTAAGATATGATAAAGGTGACATTCGGGTGGCGACTGCAGCAGCATTAGGTACTCTGTTGCAACATTACTGCTGCGGCACTGTCAATTATCGAGATAAAATAATGTGACTGATTTCCATTCTCAGCTGTGATGCGGCAATGAACTGCACTCAATTTACCAAAAAAAATAATGTAAACTTAATGACCTTAGGGAGAGGGGGCACCATGGTCTAGAAATGCTTAGGGCATTAAAATATCTTAATCCGGCACTGCTTCGGAGTTAACCCGACGTACGTGTCGCGCTGTACGCGTTCCAAAGCCGGGCGCCTTCGGCGCCCTCATACTAAAAGAATCTGGCGTAGCCCGACAACGTGGCGCGCTGCACGCGGTCCAAAGCCAGGCGAATTTGACTTTCTCATACTAAAAGAGACGTACGTGACACGCTGTATGGTTACCAAAGCCGGGCGCCTTCAGTGCCCTCAACCTCAAAGAGTCGGGCGTAGACCGATGTACTTGACACACCGTGCGTGTTCCAAAGCCGGGCGCCTTCGGCGCCCTCATACTCAAAGCGTCGGGAGTAGACCGACGTACGTGCTGACACGCTGTACGCGTTCCAAAGCAGGGCGCCTTCGGCGCCCTCATACTAAAAGTCAGGCGTAGACCGACGTACGTGACACGCTGTACGCATTCCAAAGCCGGGCGCCTCCGGCGCCCTCATACTCAGTGCGTCGGGCGTAACGTACGCGTTTCAAAGCTGGGCGTCTTCGGCGCCCTCATACTAAAAGAGTCGGGCGTAGACCGACGTACGTGACACGCTGTACGCTTGCCAAAGTTGGGCACCGAAGGCACCCTCATACTCAAAGCGTCGGGCTACGCCCGACGCACGTGGCACGCTGTACGCGTTCCAAAGCCGGGCGCCTTCGGCGCCATCATACTAAAAGTGTCGGGCGTAGACCGACGTACGTAATACGCTGTACGCGTTTCAAAGCCGGGCGCCTCCCTCATACTCAAAGCGTCGGGCGTAACCCGACGTACATGACACGCTGTACGCTTGCCAAAGTCGGGAGCCGAAGGCACCTTCATACTCAAAGCATCGGGCTAAGCCCGACGCACGTGGCGCGCTGAATGCGGTCCAAAGTTAGGCGACTTCGACTTTCTCATACTAAAAGCGTCGGGCGTAGTTGGACTACTACAAATCGCGCTCTAAAAAGTATGAAACAATAAGATAGAATTATTTTAAGAAATTATCATGCAGGAAATTATAAATGTTATAATTTTTTGAATAAAAAATACAGCGTAATGTAATTTACAATTTAGCAGCTTACTAACACAAACCGAATTCTACGCGGGCGGAGCCGCGGGCACAGCTAGTATTCATATAAGTGACTTTAATACCTTGATGGCGTAGTCATCGAACGGCCCCACGGGCACGATGCAGACTTGCCGCGGACTGAACCAGAACGGCCACTTGCCCGCGTACGACTCGCTCAGAATGGCGATCGTTCACTCAACTCCCCACTTGTTAGGAAATATTCATATAAGTGACTATAATACCTTGATGGCGTAGTCATCGAACGCCGGGCCCACGGGCACGATGCAGACTTGCCGCGGACTGAGCCAGAACGGCCACTTGCCCGCGTACGACTCGCTCAGAATGGCGATCGTTCACTCAACTCCCTACTTGTTAGGAAATATTCATATAAGTGACTTTAATACCTTGATGGCGTAGTCATCGAACGCCGGACCGACAGGCACAATGCAGACTTGCCGCGGACTGAGCCAGAACGGCCACTTGCTCGCGTACGACTCGCTCAGAATAGCGATCGTTCACTCAACTCCCTACTTATCAGTAAATATTCATATAAGTGACTTTAATACCTTGATGGCGTAGTCATCGAACGCCGGCCCCACGGGCACGATGCAGACTTGCCGCGGACTGAGCCAGAACGGCCACTTGCCCGCGTACGACTCGCTCAAAATGGCGATCATTCGCTCAACTCCCTACTTGTTAGGAAATATTCATATAAGTGACTTTAATACCTTGATGGCGTAGTCATCGAACGCCGGACCGACAGGCACAATGCAGACTTGCCGCGGACTGAGCCAGAACGGCCACTTGCCGGCGTACGACTCGCTCAGAATGGCGATCATTCACTCAACTACCTACTTGTTAGGAAATATTCATATAAGTGACTTTAATACCTTGATGGCGTAGTCATCGAACGCCGGCCCCACGGGCACGATGCAGACTTGCCGCGGACTGAGCCAGAACGGCCACTTGCCGGCGTACGACTCGCTCAGAATGGCGATCGTTCACTCAACTCCCTACTTGTTTATCATATTAGAATCTAAGAAGTAAAACAAGGACTGAGTGACTTTAATACCTTGATGGCGTAGTCATCGAACGCCGGCCCCACGGGCACGATGCAGACTTGTCGCGGACTGAGCCAGAACGGCCACTTGCCGGCGTACGACTCGCTCAGAATGGCGATCGTTCACTCAACTCCCTACTTTTTTATCATATTAGAATCTAAGAAGTAAAACAAGGACTGAGTGTCTTTAATACCTTGATGGCGTAGTCATCGAACGCCGGCCCCACGGGCACGATGCAGACTTGCCGCGGACTGAGCCAGAACGGCCACTTGCCCGCGTACGACTCGCTCAGAATGGCGATCGTTCACTCAACTCCCTACTTGTTTATCATATTAGAATCTAAGAAGTAAAACAAGGACTGAGTGTCTTTAATACCTTGATGGCGTAGTCATCGAACGCCGGCCCCACGGGCACGATGCAGACTTGCCGCGGACTGAGCCAGAACGGCCACTTGCCGGCGTACGACTCGCTCAGAATGGCGATCATCCGCTCGACGGAACCGAGGATCGCGCGGTGGATGATCACGGGCCGTTTCTTCTCTCCACTCTCACTGTTGAAAATAATAAAGTAACATTAATTAACAACTCTTAAAGCCTTTGCCATATATCACCGTCTCACCCGTAGTATTCATGTACTCTTTGAACTGCCATAGCACTCCTTTTGAGGAATTATTAAGTAAGTCCCACATGGGATTGGAAGATAAGAAATTTTGTTTATGTGCTGCTCTCCTCAAGGCATGCTTGTAGCTAGGTATAGTAATGCCCTGGAGCCGTAGAGTCATATGTAGAGTTTACCTGACGTAGCTCAGGTTGAATCTCTCAGGCAGTTGGAAGTCGAGCTGTATGGTCGCACATTGGTGGGATCTCCTCAAGGCGTCCTGTATGGTGATGTCGATCTTAGGGCCGTAGAGCCACATGTAGAGTTTACCTGACGTAGCTCAGGTTGAATCTCTCAGGTAGTTGGAAGTCGAGCTGCATGGTCGCACATTGGTGGGATCTCCTCAAGGCGTCCTGTATGGTGATGTCGATCTTAGGGCCGTAGAGTCATATGTAGAGTTTACCTGACGTAGCTCAGGTTGAATCTCTCAGGCAGTTGGAAGTCGAGCTGTATGGTCGCACATTGGTGTGATCTCCTCAAGGCATCCTGTATGGTGATGTCGATCTTAGGGCCGTAGAACGCCCCGTCACCCGGGTTCAGTTGCCACGGCTTGCCGAATTTGTTCAACGAGTCTTCTAACGCCTGAAAACAAATAATAATAATCTATAAATTGTAAATACAGATGTTAATCACAAAAAATACAAAATACTCTTGCAAATAGTAATAAGAATGTAGATAAGTAAAGAGATTCAGTATAGTGTAGTATAAAAAGTTTTAAACCTATTAGAAATGTGCAGTCAAGCGTGAGTCGGACTTAATGTACGGAACCCTTGAAACGACCGGCCAACTCGCACTTGGCCGGTTTTTATATGTTTGAGTTATGCTCGTACCTTTTCGGCCTCGTTCCAAGAGGCGAGCTCCCCGAGGTACTTCTCAGGCCTCGTGGACAGCTTCAGCTGGAACGTGAACCCGAACGTCGAGTACACCGCTTCCAGGAACTCTAGGCAGCCCACCTGCCAATGAATATAGTGCATTAGTATAGACCAGGGGCCTATTTTTCGAACGCTATTAGACTAATAATATTGGTACTCGAACTGTGAAATCGTATGGGTTACCATGGCAACACACTAATAATTTTAGAGTAATACCGTTCGAGAAATGGGCCCCAGGGGTTCCTAATATTTATCAGTCCGCAGCGCACTTGCAAATCGGCACTACTTTGAAAAAAACTCGTATCTTGTTCTGTAAATTAAAAGAAAAATGTGGTATCTATCTATATATGGGATGCATACAGAGTTACTGCCTTTCAAATTTGAGTAGCAGTGTGGGATGCGAGATTTTATCAAATTAGTGACGAAATTTAAAATTTGGCCGCGGGTACGGTGCGTCACCACTGAAGTTTGCGATATGCGAGCCCAATGGCCGAAGGCCCGCAGTTCACGCGGCCAAATGACACTGATGAAGCGTCTTTAGCGAGTCCTAAAGGGTTGTCAGTGAATTTATGTGAATTTATGTGAAGTCACTAATTACCAGGGGTCGGACAAAAAGTGCGGATGACGTAAAAATGACGTAATCTTGCACACAGGATGATGTTTGAGTTTGTATTTAAACTTCCGTGTGACATGTAGTAACAAAGTAGTATTAATGAAGTAACAAAATAATCGTAAATAAATAAATCCATGGAATTAATAATACAGGTGGTAGGGTGATGTAGTGAATAAAATAAATTTAATTTTAGGAGCGTTTTCTTATACATTAGTAAATATAAATTTTAGCTAAATATAATCGTGAAGATACAATAGCTAAACAATAACGAAGTCAATTTATTGTTCATCTGATTGACAATGTGTCAGTCAAATACGTACTTACTCATTTCAAGTGGCGATATCGTTTAATAAAGAGGTTGATAAATGATAAGTGATAATTGTTTATGAAAATCAAAAATACTATTTGTAATCATTCTATAAGTGGTTTGACGTCATCCGCACTTTTTGTACTACCCCTGCTAATTACTAAAAATAATTTAAACAAAAATCGACCTTCTTTTAGTACTAATATGGTTCACTATGGCTATGAAATTGTGGTGATACTTAGTGTTTAGGAATTTATTATTTGTTCTAGCAACATTGTACTTTAAATTTCATTCTTTCTTTTTACCGGATATCCGTGATTCGAAACTACATTCAGTCACTTTTAGATTTAAAAAAACTTACTTACTTTCGACAATGGCGGTAATGGCCGACAACGCGTCCCCTTGGAATTAATTTGTTTAAAGTAAAAAATACCAGACTCTTCTGCCTTCCGCATCATAGTTATACCGACAGTGACAGACTTTATGAGAAAGAAGATTATTACAAGTTCAGCGGGCCCGCTCTCCGTGGGATTGCAAGTAAATATTCTCATAGACCAGGTACTGTTCCTTAAATTCCCTTTTATTCGTCGAGCCCACTTTGTCTTTTAATTATTCTGTTACTAACATATTTTTTGGTCCATTCGAGCAGGATCTTTAAATCTGTAGAACCGGACATAATCATACTGAATAGTTTCATTTCATACAGTCGGCCATTAATTGTCCTAGTAAAGTCAATTGTCTGCAAGATTGCATTAGTCGTAATTAATTTACTGTCTGTACTTGGTACATTTATGTCTGCAAGTTTGCATTTGTCGTACTTTAAACATTGAAAGTAATTGTCTGTCCTCAGTTTGTGGATATTTTATTGAAAGTGACTGCATGTATTGCATTATTCTTACGAAAGTAATTAGTGTTTTTGCCTACGTGTAACGTATTATATGTATCATACATAGTCTTAAACGTTTAAAGAAATACGTCTTTATACGTTTAATTTATTTGCTTTGCATTTTAGTCGTACGGTTTTTAAAAAATTTTGAAGGTGGAATCACATTTATTTTTCATCAGTGGTGGTAGCAAGATAAGGCTAGTATACACGTTCACAATCAGTTTGAGCGTTTTTTAAAATCATTCCCGTTCCGTTCAGTTTGAGTACAGTGCAAACATACCTTATATTTAGTCTATGCTCGTGAACGACTTGAACGAAGTGAAGTGTCATTCGATTCCTGTCCTGTCAGTGTCACGTTAATTTTTTGAGGTTAAAACTAACTTTCATTCGAGTTGTGATTACTTTTGTTTACATAATAAAGCCCGTAGCTTTATTATTTTGTGGTTTGTGTTACTGTTTTGAAGGAGTACGCGGTGTTGTGAAAAATGAGTGCTGAAATACGTTACAAGTTAGCCAAACTTCAAATTGATTTATTGTGCAATGCCGCGGAGTCTGCTGTACAAGACAATACAAAACTTATCGAGTTTAAAACTCGCTGCAGTGATCTTGTGCAAACTAAGAACGAGTACAAAGACGCTTATGTGTCGGTGGAAGCCGGGAAGCGTGCCGGTTTTGATCCGGACAAACACCTGCAAGAGTTTTTAGACTATGACGCAAAACTGAATAATGTAAGTGTCATTTACGCACAATTGTTTCCGGTTGTGTCTTCGAACGTAGTTAATTCTCAGTTCTGCATGCCTGATATTCCTCTGCCGCGCATTTCGCTTCCATCATTTACAGGAGATGTCACTAATTGGACAAATTTTATAAATATTTTCAAAAGTATAATTGACGAGAGTGCTACCATCAAACCTGTGAGAAAATTACATTATCTGATATCATGTTTATCAGGTGAACCTCTTGATTTAGTCAAGCACTTGCCGCTTACTGATCAAAACTATGGTGTTGCTCTGACATTATTGGAGAACCGATTTTCCAATATAAGACTTATTGCCGATACGCATTTAGAAGCTATCATGTCACTTCCTGCTGTTGTGAATTTGAGGTCTGACTTGAGATCTTTCTTGAACACTTTTAACGAACACTTAGCTGCGCTTCGAGCCTTGAAATTTAAACCTGATGAGTGGTCGTTTGTACTACTTCATGTCTTATTGAAAAAACTGCCTATGGAGTTGCGCAGTAAATTTGAATTAAGTTTGTCTGGATCGGATATTCCTAAATATTCGGAACTTATTGCTTTCTTGGAATATCAATGTAAGGCATTAGAAATGTCTATTGCTTTGAAGGCAACAGTTAGCGGCTCACCTAAACAACCTGTTGTCAAGACACCGCCTCATCGCAATACTAAAATGGTAATGCATGTCCAAGAGAGCAATAAGGAAATAAATTGTCGATATTGTAATTTGGATCATTACATGTATATGTGCAATAAATTCAAGGCTTTGAATCTTGATCAGCGTAGAGATTTTCTGAAATCTAAAAATTTGTGTTTCAATTGTTTTGGTACACACAAATATCATGAGTGTAGTTCATTACATAAATGTAAGTTGTGTCGGGCTAAACACCACACTTTGATCTGTCCGTCTTCGACACAACCTGATGGCACTCCACCTGCGGTGAAGTCAGCTGTTGTCGTGGCTGAAATGGTTGAGCCTTCATATCCAGAAGGTGAACAAGAACCTAATAGCATTACTAGTGTTAATAATGCTACAATGAAGTCTTTCATGGTAAAGGATACTAAGCCAAATTTGCCAAATATCCTGTTAGCTACGGCCATGGGTCTTGCTGGGAATGGTGATGGACATTTCCAACCTGTTCGCTTGTTTATTGATCCAGGCGCAGAATGTTCAATAATCTCTGAGGAGTGTGTTCAAAGACTTCAACTTAAACATAACCATCAACCTGTGTCTATCTATGGTGTAGGGCCGAGTGTGCCTCATCGGTCTCATGGAATGACCAATGTGTTTTTGAAGTCCATGACTTCTGACAAGCCGTTGCTAACTGTTTCGGCTGTCATTTTGAAGTATGCTACTGGCGACTTGCCCAGTGTCTCTCTGTCTGCGGACATAAAATCAAATTATCAGGGCCTGCAATTGGCTGATAATGATTTTTTCCTGTCTAGGCCTATAGACATTTTATTAGGCAGTGATGTCTACAATGACATTTTCTGCGGTGAGAAGGTGTGGCCTTCCACTGACTTACCGGCGGCTTACCGAACCATTTTTGGTTGGGTAATAATTGGTAAATCCCTGCAGACTACCAATTCGGTTCCTCATCTGTCATCTCATCATGTAGCATTAGATGATTGTCTGACTAGATTCTGGGAAATTGAACAAATTCCCGAATCTGTACTTCCTGATCCCAATGATCAAATTATTGAGGATCATTTTTTAAATAATGTTTCGCGGGATAATGAAAACCGTTTTATTGTCCGTCTACCCTTCAAGGGAAACCAAAGTGAGTTGGGTGATAGTCGTGAATTGGCCGCCCGGAGACTTTTAAGTCTTGAGAGGAGATTTAAAAGAGATCCTAAACTCAAGGCAGACTATAGTAAGGTGTTTCAAGAATATCTGGACGAGAATCATATGGAGCCTGTCTTTGACCCTCCGGGTAGTGGTAAATATTACCTTAGCCACCATGCTGTGATAAAAGAGTCTTCTTCCACTACAAAGTGTAGGCCAGTCTTTGATGCGTCTATGCCCTCTTCTACGGGCGTGTCTTTGAACAACGTTCTGCACGTTGGTCCCAAACTTCAGCGTAACATAGTAGACATACTCACACGTTTTCGTCTTCAGCCTGTCGCATTCACTTGTGACATCAAGGGTATGTACAGACAAGTACTTGTGCACCCGGACGATCGTGACTATCAAAGAATTCTCTGGCGTCAACACACTGATGATCCCATTAGAGAATTTCGTTTGAGGACGGTCACTTTCGGAGTCTCCTCAAGTCCGTTCCTCGCTATGAGGTGTATCTGGAAATTGGCAGAGGAGACCAAGACCTCACACCCTGTCGCTAGTCAAATTTTGTCAGATCAAATTTTTGTTGATGACATAGTGACGGGAGCTCCTGATCTTGACACAGCTCGAAAGGTGAGAGCTGAACTGATCGACGTCCTTGGTCAAGGGTGTTTCGAATTGCGAAAGTGGTCGAGTAATAGCAATGAATTTTTGACTGATTTGCCTGACGACGTCCGTGAAGGACCATTGTCATTTGATCCTCAAAATGAAGGGTCTGTAAAGGTGCTCGGTGTAAAATGGAACCCTACATCTGATGTGTACATGTATCATAGCAGAATTTCCAACACAGGAATGACTAAACGTGCCGTGCTTGCTAACATAGCTTGCATATATGACCCTTGTGGCTGGTTGATGCCAATTGTATTCTCGGCCAAGGCTTTCATGCAACGGTTGTGGCTTTTAGGGATCGGCTGGGACGACCCCTTACCTGATGATGAACAGGCTCAGTGGCTTTCTTTTATAGGGGAGTTCCATAGCTTATCTGACATTAAATTAAGCAGATTTGTCTTGCCTACTGATGGCAATAAATTTTCTCTTCACGCATTTTCAGATGCGTCCCTCAAAGGTTACGCTGCAGTGGTTTACCTTCGTGTCGAGAGGATCAATGGTGAAGTGGAGGTCCACTTACTCTTATCAAAGAGTAAAGTTTCGCCGTTACAGACAAAAATGACAATTCCGAGGCTGGAACTTTGTGGAGCCCTGCTAGCGTCTAAACTTGCCAAACATTCTTCAGGACTGATTAATGTTGCCCACGACATTGTAATCTGGTCTGACTCGAGCATTGCATTGTCATGGATTCGCACACCTGTTTATCAGCTCAAAATGTTTGAGGGAAACCGAGTTTCTCAAATATTAGCGAACACGTCTCCTTCTTTCTGGAGACATGTACCATCTTCAATGAATCCTGCAGACGCTGCCTCCCGAGGTTTGATGCCCTCGGAGCTTGGCTCACATCCTCTTTGGTGGGGTCCAGCTTGGCTCAAGCAAGCGCCAGATACCTGGCCATCCGAAGATACCGTTGCGCGAAAAACGGTTTCTCCGGATCCTGAGGAGGACGTGATTTCTACTGCCCACGTGAACAAGGTTTCTTGTGATGTAGATGCGACAGATTTCATGTTAAAATACAGTTCCCTTCACAAGCTCGTGAAGGTCCACGGATACTGTCTTCGATTTGTTCATAATTTGAAGAATCCTACTTCAAAACGAGTGGGTCCATTGACTAGCGTCGAATGGCGTAACGCCCTATACTCGTTAATAAAAATTGTCCAAAGTTCAGTTTTCGCCACGGAAATAAAATTAGTGCAACGTGGGTTACCTCACCGGACTAACTTTCGAAAACTGACTCCTTTTATTGACTCAGAGGGGTTTCTGCGAGTGTTAGGAAGACTGAAGTATACAAACTTGTCCTCACAACGGAAACACCCAGTCATCCTTCCGAAATCCCATCATTTAACAACTTTGTTGATAAACTATTATCACGAATTGTACTTGCATGTGGGAGTGCCCGTGCTACTGTCATTACTGCGTAAGCAATTCTGGATTTTATCGGCTCGGACTGTCATTAAACGGCTAATACGTAAATGTCACAAATGCTTTAAGGCTAATCCTAAACCTGCTGATTATATAATGGCTGATTTACCTCCATCAAGAGTCACGCCTTGTAGACCATTCTCAAAAGTTGGAGTAGACTATGCAGGTCCTTTCCTAATAAAGACATCTAAGTTAAAACGTGCTCCAATCACGAAGGCTTATTTGTGCATATTTGTCTGCATGGTCACGAAGGCGTGCCATTTGGAACTAGTATCGGATCTCTCTACAGATTGTTTCTTAGCCTGTCTTACTCGGTTTATTAGTAGACGAGGATGGTGCTCTGATGTCTTCTCTGATTGTGGCACCAATTTCGTTGGAGCAAACAATTACCTAAAAGAACTTTATTCTTTTTTGAAGCGGTGCACCATGGAATCTGATGTACAAAACTACTTTCTCAAACATCAGCTTAAGTGGCATTTCAATCCTCCTTCTGCTCCAAGTATGGGAGGACTTTGGGAATCGACCGTAAGATCGTCTAAATTACTATTAAGGCGCATTCTGGGTGAAACTGTTCTTACTTTCGAGGAATTAAGCAGTGTATTTTGTAAAGTTGAGTCGATTTTGAATTCTAGACCTTTATGTCCAATTTCTGACGACATTGATGAGATTGACGTACTAACACCAGCCCATTTTCTCATAGGAGATAACATGGTTTCATTACCAGAATATGACATACAAAATGAAAAAATGAATAGACTGTCTCGGTGGCAACTTCTTCAAAATTTAACTCAACAGTTCTGGCGTCGTTTCAATTTAGAATATTTGCATCACTTGCAAGGTCGTAATAAGTGGTTCAAACCATCTGAAAACCTTAAGGTAAATGACATCGTACTCATTATGAACGAGAACACAACTCCTTACTGTTGGAAGTTAGCGCGCATAGTCTCTTTGTCGCCAGGACGAGATGGCATAGCACGCGTAGCCACTTTAAAGACTAGTACTGGCAATAATTTAGTTCGCCCTGTATCTAAACTTTGCCCTCTTCCTTACCAGCACTGATTGAAACATAGTCAAATAAATTTCATATCTAGTTTTAAGGAATAGTGTACTTCTCTTTTAAGTTATATATAGCTGATAATTCGTGTTCATGTTTTAAGAAATCTTAGAGATTTCTTCCCGGGCAGTATGTTTAGGAATTTATTATTTGTTCTAGCAACATTGTACTTCAAATTTCATTCTTTCTTTTTACCGGATATCCGTCATTCGAAACTACATTCAGTCACTTTTAGATTTAAAAAAACCTTACTTACTTTCGACAATGGCGGTAATGGCCGACAACGCGTCCCCTTGGAATTAATTTGTTTAAAGTAAAAAATACCAGACTCTTCTGCCTTCCGCATCATAGTTATACCGACAGTGACAGACTTTATGAGAAAGAAGATTATTACAAGTTCAGCGGGCCCGCTCTCCGTGGGATTGCAAGTAAATATTCTCATAGACCAGGTACTGTTCCTTAAATTCCCTTTTATTCGTCGAGCCCACTTTGTCTTTTAATTATTCTGTTACTAACACTTAGTAACTTTTGCTTGTCACCCGACGGTATTTTCTATATCTTTACCATCTCCTTCTCGATGTGTTGTTGTGCGCAGAATATATGCGCATCATCTTGCTGGAACCTTCGAACCCTTGTGAGGCCGGTGAGGGCGCCACTGAGCTCGTTCCGGTGCAGAACACCGAAGTCCGCCATGCGCAGCGGCAGCTCGCGCCAAGAGCGGGTGCGGTTGTCGAACATTAAGCTGAAAGTAAATATACATAGTTTATATAATGAATGACACATAAAAAACATAAACAGTAGGTATTGACCAAATATAAAGTGAGCGGATCTCTCGAACAAGTTTGTACAAGATCGGCATAAATACTGGTCAGAAAAATCTTCGTAAAAATTTAATTGCATTGAAAGCTGCAGCAAAATGTGTGTGGCCCGGCTTCTGTCACAGCTTGTAGATGTTCGGTGTCACCACCTCTTGGAGACTCGGATCCTGGTCTATACACATTCTTACCAATGGCCGGGACAATGCATGGGCTTGAGAGCGAAGGGTTCCTTCTCCACATCGAAGAATATATTCTCATTCAGTGGCCCGACGTCTGCCACAGCTTGCAGATGCTCAGCGTCACCACCTCTTAGAGCCTTCGGATCCTGCTCAATACACATGTACTCACCAATGGCCAGGGCAGTTCATGGGCTTCAGCGCGAAGGTTTCCTTCTCCACGTCAAAGGAAAACATATTCTCTGCATAATGCGCCCAGTGGCCAGATGTCTGCCACAGCTTAGCGTTGTATATGTTCGGTGTCACCACCTCTTGGAAGCCTCGGATCCTGGTAACAAACGTCATATAGAAACTACTTTCGAGTATCAAAAACGTGACAAAATAATGGTATTTTACAAGCTTTTTATTAAATGTATGTATGTATGTATGGGTCAAATCTTGCAAGTTAAATTTGACCCACTTCCCGACTTCTAATGAAGCTGTAAATCGGGTGACAATGTAATATTATGATACCATTGAGCTGATCTGATGATGGAGACAGGAGGTGCCTATAGGAACTCTGTGATAAAACAACGAAACCTAATTGTGTTTGAGGTTTTTAAAATTGTCTCGATGAGTATTTATTGCCTGTGGAAAAAAGTACAGTCAGCGATAAAAGCTTGTACCAAAAATGTTTTCCAAAAACTTGTTTATAGCGAGAACACCTAGCTACGAGGGCCAATATTACGGGCGTTTCGAACACCTAATATTACACATACAATAATTAATAAACATAATTTATAAACACTAATTATGACAAACGGGTATAAGGACAACACATAGACATACCTATACTGTTCGCGTATAAAGTTGACCAGAGTGTTGTATATGTGTGCGCCGCGGGGTTGGAAGAAGCAGGACCCTGGTGATAACTCGTGGAAGAAATACAACTCTTGCTCCTGAAAATAAATATAATTATTTAGATGGGTAAGCATCAAAAAGAATAGATAGTATAGAGGGGTCCTGCCATTGTAAATTTTGTAGTCACAGTAAATTTACTACCATCTATCGACAGACGACTAAAACTCAAAATGAAAACATATAAAATTATCAAAAAAATGTATATTAAATGGATAAATGATTTATTATTTTTAAATCATTTTGATCCATGTTCATTCACTGATATCTATGTGTTACAATTGTTAAATATGAAACGGTCTCGTCACGCCATCTAGCCGAGCATAGGCTAAAGGTGTGTGCGCCATCTATCCGAGAATGACTGTTTCTTGATTTCCGAGGCACGTTTTTTCCTCAGACTTTATTCATCTTATACGAAGTTACATATGTCTTTGGTAGGCATTAAGGTCATCATCATCACCTTTGGTAAGCTTTAGCACTGATCAGTGTATCTGCATTCAACATTAGGTTCACGTTTTGAACAGCCATAATTGTATAGTGTGAAATACGCAAATTCTTCAAGGAAGGAGTTTAAAAACACTCCTTATTTGAAGGTTTACGATACAGCAGTCCGTAAATCATCAGTAGACTCCTTCTTATCATTAGAAGTTAGTTGAAAAGTAGCATGCTTTACCCTGCCGATTTTCCTATGGTCTCTTTTAGCTGCGTCCTCCTGAATGGTCTCAGGAACAACACTCCATGGAAATCAATGTAAAGTAGCATTCGACCTGTTAAAATTTTTCAGAAATCGTATGATAACGTACCCCGAGAGCGAGCCCTGGTGAGAGCGTGCGACTTGCAATCTGGAGGTCGCGGGTTCAAACCCCGGCTCGTACCAATGAGTTTTTCGGAACTTATGTACGAAGCATTATTTGATATTTACCAGTCGCTTTTCGGTGAAGGAAAACATCGTGAGGAAGCCGGACTAATCCCAATAAGGCCCAGTTTCCCCTCTGGGTTGGAGGGTCAGATGGCAGTCGCTTTAGTAAAAACTAGTGCCTACGTCAAATCATGGGATTAGTTGTCAAGCGGACCCCAGATTCCCATGAGCCGTGGCGAAATGCCGGGATAAGGCGAGGAAGAAGAGTATGATAACGTACCCTGCCGATTTTCCTATGGTCCCTCTTAGCAGCCTCTTCCTGAATCGTCTCCCACTCCTTAAGTTGTTTCGGCTCCGGAAAGGACACGCCGTAGATACGCTGGAGGCTTTCCGCGTCAGCTTTGCCTTCCCAGTATGTTGCCGAGTTCTGAAAGTGAAAAAACTTAATTTTTTGCAGGATTTTAGCGAAATCACTTTAACCACAAAGAGTTATTGTCTAAAACGCAACCGTATACTAACCGTATACTAACAACATATACTATAGAACTAAGCACGATATCGCGGAGAATAAATTCGGTCGAAGCTAAATTTTCACCGATTTGAACAGAACAAAGGTAAGGAGTACAGTCGCCATCAGATATATCGGAGCGGCCAAGGTGCTCACAAATATCTGAACACGCCTCTATTGTCAAGGCGTTAGAGTGCGTGTTCAGATATTGTGAACACCTTGGCCGCTCCGATATATCTGATGGCGACTGTACCATTACAAATGCTGCTCCCATAGCACAGAAGAAATAATAGTACTACCATACAGAAAGGACACTTCCTATAAACCCGAAGTTTTACAGCGGTTCAGGGTCGAATCATGCTATCCCTTTCTAATATATGGCACTATCCCTTTCGGCAATTTAGAGTTGTCAAAATTCAAGTGATTATCTTATCTGTAGTCGTGCACGCAATAGGAAGTCGAGTGGTGCCAACCCTAATAATTACTCGGAGCAATGCTGAGCCGAACGGAGCCGAGTTCGACCGAAGTCAGGAGTGTCTCCCCACCGGCCTATTTAGACGGCGCGAGACTTCGCATGCGAGTTTCATTTATACATAACGGTCGACTGAAACCTCAATAAATGAACCCTGTAGTTCGTTTTTTTAGCATTAGAAAGAACTTCAAAGAAGATGAGCGATCTTGACATGTCTTTTAATTGAAAAACGCTTTTTAAAAATCAGTAACTATTACTTATGAAAGCAGAAGAATATAAATGATCGTATCAGATTCATAACATAATTGTTACATATTTGCCGTAACTTATTTTTAAAATGTGTTTTTCAATTAAAAGACACATCAAGATTGTTTACCTTATTTCTAATGCTAAAAAAAACGAACATTAAATATGGCTAACGCCCTGATGCTACTCCTACAAATGATGCTAAATAGGTAGTAAAAATAGGCTACATTCCTACTAGTCAAATCAACTTCTTTTTTAGAACTGTCAAAACGATTTGATTATATGGAATTTATATGAAAACGAATATAGTGACGTCACGGTAAACTCACCTACTTTTTATATTTCAATCCGATTTATTAAATATAAATTATGTTTAATAATAACTGCTATCTATGTTTTTCTAATAATTAT
The DNA here is from genome assembly GCF_963556715.1 of Cydia fagiglandana. Taxonomy (NCBI): domain Eukaryota; kingdom Metazoa; phylum Arthropoda; class Insecta; order Lepidoptera; family Tortricidae; genus Cydia; species Cydia fagiglandana. The sequence goes on from NC_085947.1 coordinate 3,361,980, forward strand.
CTGGTGTTTTTTTTCGTGCACGGTTTGAAATAATTTATTTTCAGTACAGGAAATATCCCTATACATGTAATTACATACCTTAGTGACCTTGACGGCCTTGACCTTGCCCGTGTGCCTGACGTGGGGCCCGCGGCACAGGTCGATAAGCGGCCCGCAGCGGTACACCGTCGTAGTGGGTGTGTTCACCTGGTTAAACAAAGTTTTTAGGTATTTTATATATAATGGAATGGAACATCATCTTTTTTACATTGAAACGCTAAAGTATTGAATTTCTTATTTAGTAAACTTTATTTAATTTTGCCATGTATTATTTTAGTGACATTACGCTAGCGGTGATAAAAAAATAATACATTCTAGATGTTTTAACCTCCTAAGGCTCAAGGTCAATGGTAAGGTAAGGGTTAAGGTCAAGGTCGTACGTAGTACAGTCATCAGCAATAGTATCTTACACAACTAGGGCCGCAAAAATATATGACGCGCTCTTATTGCGCTCCAAATAAGAACGTGTCACATATTTTTGCGGCTCTAGTTGTGTAAGATACTATTGCTGATGACCGTACTTATTAAGTTTGATGAAATTTAATAATTTGCCTTGTCTGTCAGTACCTATGCAATGAGTAGATAATTTAATCACATTAAATAATAATAATTCAGCCTATATGCGTCCCAATGCTGGGCACAGGCTTCCGCTCATGCGCGAGAGGGCTTGGGCTATAGTCCCCACGCTGGCCCAATGCGGATTGGGGACTTCACATAAATACACCTTTGAATTTCTATGTGTATACAGGTTTCCTCACGATGTTTTACTTCACCGAAAAGCTAGTGGTAAATATCAAATGATATTTCGTACGTAAGTTCTGTAAAACTCATTGGTACGAGCTAGGATCAAACCCGCGACCTCCAGATTGAAAGTCGGACAAAACACATTAAATAACTACCTATTAACAAGCTTTTATTAGATCGACCTGTATGTAACTATGTAATGGAATCTAAGGTAACTAATTTCACCATCTTCCAAGGATCGTAGCGTCATGAAAAGTGGCAGCTGTATGTAGTTCTGATGACAATACAATAATATGGTACTGTCGAACTGATCTGATGATGGAGACAGGAGGTGGCCATAGGAACTCTGTGATGAAACAACGCAACCTAATTGTGTTAGGGGTTATTAGAATTGTCTCGATGAGTATTAGTTGTCTGTCGTAAGAAAAGTACAGTCAGCGATAAAAGCTTGTACCAAAAATGAAACTTTTGTCAAAAACTTATTGTACCTTCTCTTTGAGGATCCGCACTTTGAACGGATTGTAGTCGAACATCTCAAGCAGCTGTTCCTTCGTGAGCTCTAGACGTTCAAACGGTTGCTTCTCTTTGGCGATCTTCTTCACCAGACCTTCCAGCACGTGGAAGTCTGTGGATGAGATCTGGAAAAGGAAAAAAATGTTGTCAGTTAAGCTATCCTACTCTATCTAAAAGTCCAAATCTGAATCTGTATGGTTACTGAATAAATTCAAAATTGTTTTTTGTTTTGAAAAATCAGAGTTCAAATCAAATATAACAACAGATGCTTTGTTTGTTGTATGCTTTGTATTTTCAGTAACCATAGAGAATGATAAATTATTAATCTAATCGTGTGGAATATGGATGAACCATAGACAAATATAATATATGGTTTAAGGCCCTTAAGGGTGTGCCGAATATATAGAACTATAGTCTATCAAGCCATTTCCGTTAGTAAAAAAAGCAGCAAATTTTAAAAATGTAGGCGGGAAACGTTATCGTCGCATAGACATTTTTAATTTCGCGCCTTTTTATACTGACAAAGTTGTATATAAACGCATATAACCCGCCTAATAAATGAGTCGATCAAAAACAAAATAAAATACATTTAAGTAGAGAGTATAAATTAGACACTATATTCAATTAGTGGTTAGATATTATAAACTGCTAAATAACTTACTCCTTTCTCGGGATAATACATGTCGTAGTAAAATCCCTCTTCGATGGGCGGCCCGTAACATAAGCAGCCGCCGTACACCTGTACATAAAAATAAATTAGTAAATAAAACAGTGTTCAAAGATGCGCAAATCTCTACAAAGATAGCTCTGGAGTATATGATAAGTTCAAGCAAAGAGAAGAAGTATAGAGGGGTTCTATCATAGTAAATTTTGTAGTCGCAGTAAATTTACTGCCATCTGATGATGATGTCCTCCCAGACGTATCCGTCGACGGCGACACCCGGACAAATCAGTATTAGGTATTCAGTAAAGCCTGACGTGCATGGGCTCGAACGTGACTTGCGAAACCGAGTTTTGTCTTAAACTTCCGGCCGCAAGACATGCAGTAAAGCTCGCCATTTGAGTCGTAAGTGTATGTGTAGGAGGGCTTGGGCCGAGATTTTCGAAGCTGGCGTTTAGCGTCAAGATCTTCGAGGCGTGCACTTTCGAAGTCGTAGAGACCAGTGTTGACCGCAGTTCGCCAGTCCGATCTCCGAGTTGCAAGCTCCTCCCACGACTCACACGATATGCCGGTGGCCGACAGGTGGCGTTTCAAGACGTCCTTGTACCGCAGATATTGTCCACCGGCCTTGCGTTTACCCGAAGCTAGTTCGGAGTAAAACACAACTTTAGGCAATCTTGATGGTGGCATGCGCACAAGGTGTCCACACCAACGCAGCTGACCATTCATAAGTAGGCATTCCATACCCGACATGCCAGTACGACGCAGAACCTCCGAGTTTGGAACACGATCTTGCCATCTCAGCCGAAGAATTGCCCGGAGACACTTTATATGAAAAGAGTCTAGACGTTTGATGTCTCCCTTGTACAGGCACCAGGTCTCCGAAGCATAAAGCAACAAAGGTAAAATTATTGCTTTGTAAACGGCGAGTTTAGTGCGGAGGCTAAGGTCGTGTGATTTCCAAACTCGTTGATTAAGTCCGCCAAAGGCTGCAGCAGCTTTTTTGAAAATGTATAAAAGTATCAAAAAACTGAATATACAGTGTGTTTTTTTTAAGTGGGACAGTATGGGGAAATCCTAAAGTATAAGAGATACAGGGAAACTGTCTTAGGAAACATTAGGTACTTTTTTGTGAAAAAAAAATTGGTATAGTCAAAATTTTGGTCAAGTGTGAGTTGTCCCTAAAAATGATTAATTTTGATGAAATTTTTTTTTGACGCACATCTACTCAGTTTCATGAGGGGATCATTTTATTGTATGGGAAGAAAAAAATCGGGACAGCAGAAGTTAGGTAAATTTAATAAAATAATTTTACATTAAAGTAAATGTTCAAAGTGGCCTCCCTCTTGTCGAATGCAGGCACGAGCGCGTTTCAGAACACCTCTGGTAGCTTTAGACAAGGCGTTGTGATGTATGTTGTTCAAATGATAATGCACTGCGTCTTTTAACTCTTGTACCGAGTTGTAAGTATCTGCATAAATTCGACCTTTAAGGTACCCCCAAATGAAAAAATCCAACGGTGTTAAATCGGGTGAACGTGGTGGCCATTTAATAGGGCCATTTGTGCCCATCCAGCGATCAAGAAAATGTTCATTTAAAAACTGTTTCGTAGCGATACTATTGTGGGCAGGGGCGCCGTCTTGTTGGTAGATGATATTATTCAAATTATTTAATGGAATTGCCATATCTACTAAATCCACAGCCATGTTTAATATTTCCTGATATTTTTGACTATTCAATGTTCCATGGTAAATTTTAATGGCAAAGATTTTATTATCTAATATTGCACACCAACAATTAAAGGAAAAGCGGACCTGGTTATGGGTTGCCGTAGTTCGGAAGGGGTTTGTACGTGCCCAAAAATGATTATTTTTTCTATTGTACATGCCATTGTTTGAAAAATTGCATTCATCTGTCCAAATAATCCGGCTTGGAAAAGACGGGTTTCTAATCGAGCATGCTACAAACCACTGGCAAAATGCTAATCTCCGGTCAGTGTCTCCTGGAAGCAATGCTTGTACAAGTTGACCTTCTATGTAACACTTGTACTTGTAAGCCTTCAATACCTTTCGTACTGTAGATTTATGCACACCGATAGTGTTAGCAGCTTCCCTCAATGAGGCTTTTGGGTAGGCTTCAAAATATCCTAAGATTGCGATAGTTGTAAATTCATTTATTACTGTGGCTCGTCTCTTCCGTTTTAATTTAAAACAGCCTCCCTTTCTTAAATTTTTCACCAGTTTGTCAAAAATTTTGCGGTCCGGTTGATCGCGGTCCGGATAACGTTCCCGATACCACTGTAACGCATTCACAGAGCTACGATAATTTACAAAATACGCTTCAATTAAATCTACTTTATGCGAGTTTGGTAATTCCATGACGAAAACTTAACATAATGTTAACTTTAAACAATGAAATATCAAGTAAAATACTGTTTGTTTCAAGAAGTTCCAAATTTAAAATTTGTTTTTTTTTTTAATTAGATTTGTAAGGTAAGGCTCGCGTAAGAATATCTTAAAGTATTTTAATCCTTTTTAAACCAAATAAAGTGTTCCAAATTCAAATGTAAAACTGGAATAGGCAATATTTTTTAAATAAAAACCTTGCAGTGGGCAGTGGTTTTCAATTTACACGGGTTGTAAAAATGAAAACGATTTTCTTAAATTTGACTAACTTCTGCTGTCCCGATTTTTTTCTTCCCATACAATAAAATGATCCCCTCATGAAACTGAGTAGATGTGCGTCAAAAAAAAATTTCATCAAAATTAATCATTTTTAGGGACAACTCACACTTGACCAAAATTTTGACTATACCATTTTTTTTTTCACAAAAAAGTACCTAATGTTTCCTAAGACAGTTTCCCTGTATCTCTTATACTTTGGGATTTCCCCATACTGTCCCACTTAAAAAAAACACACTGTATATGGATAGATGATTTTATTATTTTTATATCATTTGGACCCATGTTCTTTCGCTGATACCTATGTGTTAAAATTGTTAAATATCAACGGTGTCGTCGACGCCATCTAGCCGAGCATAGGCCAATGGTGTGTGCGCTATCTATCCGAGAATGGCTTCTCTTCTCATCTCTCTTCTCTCTCATCTTCATCAAAAAAACTGCAGCTCCAGCTGTCTAAGGGGCCTAGTGCTAAAAGCCATAATGTAATAGATCATGTGCCTTTTCGTTCGCATCTGCCATCCAAATACATTTTTACTTTCCGTTTGGCGTTGGTCGATTAGTGACTGTTACCTTGGGTACAGTTTGGAGCGTAGTTGTTGATCGTGGATACTTACCCTCTCCATAGCCTCGCCCAGCATATGTGCCGAAGAGTGCCAGAACACAGCCTGGGCGTCCGTGTTGTCCCAGCGTTGGAGCTCCAGCTTGCAGTCTCCTTCCAGCGGTCTGTCCAGGTCCCAGAGCTCGTTGTTCACCCAAGCGATGAGTGTGGACACTTACCCTCTCCATAGCCTCGCCGAGCATATGTGCTGAAGAGTGCCAGAACACAGCCTGGGCGTCCGTGTTGTCCCAGCGGAGGAGCTCCAGCTTGCAGTCTCCTTCCAGCGGCCTGTCCAGGTCCCAGAGCTCGTTGTTCACCCGCGCTATGATGGTGGAGTCCGCCAGGCCTTGGCTGAAACGGACATCCAGTTTGTACATCTGGAAATTTTGCTTATACAAAGCAGAGAGACGGTTATAGAAGTTCAATGAGAGGGTTATATAGATGTTCAACGAAATAAGAGAAAAATGCTGTATCATGTTCTACTTTTCAATTTTTACTGGCTTTCTAGCCATGAATCATTCTTGAGGCATTTTTCCACTGGTGAGACAAGGATTTTTATATCAATTTCATTTGATCTAAGTAGTACAGTTTCTATAATTGATTATAAATACTTACAACTGACTCCAAAACTCGCTTGGGAGCATTAAATAACATAATTAACTAGTTAGGGGTGCTTAACACAAGCAAACAATATAATATAGCTTTTCGTATAAATCATGTGTCAAGCAAGATCAGTTAATTCATGCCAAATATTGATATTTATTTGTAGGAAAACTGATGGCTGGTTTTGACCTAGGAACATTAGCAATTACAACATAAATACTTGGGAGTTCGTAGATAAATTAGGAATGTCTAGCACTTAGTTCAATGACCCTCTTTGAAATATGTATGCCTAGGAAAAGACAGTGTAATCTGCTGTCTCCATAAACAACTACTACTCCATAAACAATAATCGTTAAAAAAAACAAGTGCAGTGATATGCACGGATCAGCTTTGAGCTGCTAGTGTATTAAACAAAATAATATAATAATATTCATAGAGTAACTTGTAACAGAAATATTGAAAAGAAATGTCAACGAATTCATGATAAATACAGTTACAAAGTACCTAAATAACAAGTAACTTTTGTTAAGTTGGTATCTCAAGATATTATTTTGTTAATTTCCTTAAGAATGAATTAATGAGGTTTACTGTACTTACCTCTTCGTCAAGAGAATAACATAATAACCAATTACCTGATCCCCTTGGCCACATCATAAGGCGTAGTCCTCCACGCTTTAGCCTCGACCGTCTTTCCATCCGGCAACGTAACAACAATACTGACATCCGGTTTCTTGGCCAACTCCTCGGCATACTGCACTTTGTATTTGTCCCAGAGGGTGATCCTCTTTTGTATGAACTCCGGCCACGGGTTGAGCTCAGAGACACCACCAGAGTCCTCAGTTTTCTTCTTTTTCTCCTTCATTGCTTTAGTTTTTGACTGGAACAAGATTTTAAAGTTTATGATGGGATCACGGTGAAATTAAAGTTTGTTCATGACATGATGCAAAGAGAGTTTTAACATGTATCAGTTTGTGGCAGCTTTTTTGAGTTAATCTTAAGTTTTTATAAATAAATAAATAAAAATAAAAAGCCTTTTATTTCCTTTTGTTATACATAAGTTTGTTAATATATTTTTGTTGATTTAATTTGTAGGAACCCGTTAGGTGAAGGCCTAAGTTTTTATACAAATACAAAAATAATAATAGAATACAAAATAGTTGAATGGATGCAATAAATATGATTATAATTAGCTGAAATAATACCAAAACTTAGTATTATCAAAAAGAATACATAGTATAGAGGGGTCCTGTCATTGTGAATTTTGTAGTCACAGTAAATTTACTACTATCTATCGACACACAACTAAAACTCAAAATGAAAACGTACAAAATTATCAAAAAAATGTTTATAAATGATTTTATTATTTTTATATCATTTTGATCCATGTTCATTCACTCATATCTATGTGTTAAAATTGTTAAATATGAAACGGTGTCGTCACGCCATGTAGCCGAGCATAGGCTAAAGGTGTGTGCGGCATCTATCCGAAAATGACTTTTTCTTAATTTTCAAGGCACATTTTTTCCTTAGACTTTATTCATCTTATACGAAGTTACATATGTCTTTGGTATTATAATTCCGATTCTACATTGATTAAGACAAGAGTTATTTCAATAAGGGTGCTGATTACTCCCCAACCTACCCTATCAAGTTGATAGCGCAAGGAGATTGCGGAGTCTAATCATAAGCGTGCTAGATTCATATCCAGTCATTCAACAACTATTAAGGAATTTAAGGAAGAATAAGGTTTTAATGTAATCTCTAGGAACGGTAAGGGTTATTGTTATGATGGGTCTTCAAGTTTGATGACGAAATCCTACCCATGTGGCATAGCCTCCCCGCGCGCTGACTCTACGAAAACTGAACAACTTTAACATCACTCAGAGCATTAAAACTATGACTGTTAGGTTGGAATTAATTTGTTTAAAGCCCTGCCTTGTCGTTTATGTTAAGATCCTTGATTGCGTCGGCAGCAGAGTCTCCCATTGCGGCAAAAATTCTCGATACCGATCCGTTCCGTATGGTGACAGTACTGACAGTGTCACAGTGACATGACATGGACATGACAGTCTGACAGTGACACAATTGGCACGGTGTTGCCATCATTATGATATTATTACAGGGCTCTATAGACAAGACGATTTGTCTTTAATTTCAATCCAAATTATGACACGATTTTGCCAACTTGTTTGACAAAATTTGTCTTTTTCTAAATGCCATAAATCATAACCAAAACAGACTACCGCACAGCACCGCGACCTTGATGCACTGCACGTATTATATTCTTTGCACTGCACCCAGAAGTGAAAAGCGAAACAGAGATATCTCTTTGTCGCTCTCACTTATGGGTGTGACACACCAAGGTGAGCTGGGTTATAACCGCGAAAATCGAAGTTCGCAAATTGCGGGGATTTTTCTCTGTCACTCTAATTACGCCTTCATTGGAGTAAAAGAGAAAGATCCCCGCAATTTGCGAATTTCGGTTTTCGCAGTAGCCGCTCTGAGTGGTGCAATAGGTAGTCTGTTACGGCTTTTTTATCGACTGGTGTCGACAGACAAAATCGTAGTCGTAAATCGCGTAGAAGTTGTAGGGTCTGTAGACCTCTTATAACGACAAAAAAATTGTCTATTTGCACTTTTTGCTTTGCAGTCTAGTTGAAGTTTTGTTTGTAGATTAAAGTTAGCAGTTGAAGTTGATAACTGCAAATACTGCAATGTTATAAGTTTATCTTTTATAACGTAGCCATAACTTTTTAAGGATAACAAGATCTTCAGATTCTTCAGTCAAGAAGAGAAAAATATTGTGTAACGCATTTTAATGCATCGTGAAGATGAATCCTCTCGACGTGTAAGAAGATTTTCATTCCTCTTAACCCCACACACACACAGAAATGACGAAAAAAACTCGATTATAAACATACATCGTTATCGCGGGAGCAAATATAAATTTATTAAAGAAGTGGTAAAACAGACTGCCCGTTTAGTAAAAACAGACCTTTCTGCCTACACATTATAAGCCTCCAAGAAGTTCATCATACATAGCACGAAGTTTTTGTTGCATAATGTTCATAAATCTTGCTTTACACTCTGTTAGTAAATAATGACCCGGAATCGACATATCAAATAAATATTCATGATTTATTTTGTACAACATTATTTAATTTTTGTTGATCTTAAGTGATTTTCGTAATATACGACATAAATTTTCTCTATGTTTTCTACTCTTAATCTGCGGCGTCGTGCAGTAAATATCCATTTTAATTGGCTAAATGATCTTTCGACTGCTACTGTTGTAATGGGTGCGTTTTTAAAACGACGGAAGTAATCAAATGTAGAACGATATATCGTTGAATCTAGTACTATCTCCTTCTCCGATATCAGTTCACACATTTTTTTCATAACTTCATATCCGGCATTTTTCTGCAAAACCACTTTGAACTTTTTTAAAATCTGTTTTCCATCTTTATTCAAAATTAATTTGGATATATGTTTGTATGTATTTTGTACTATGGTCAAACTTTCACTAAGAGATAGATTTTGGCACTGCAGTTTATTTATAGCATCTGGTATTACTTGCAGATACTTTGCTATGAAATTTACATCTTTTCGAACTTTTGCACTGAGTAAAGATTTTTTTGCTTTGACGATGCACTGTGCGTCTGAATTACGAAATGTGTCTATAACGCTTTTTATTTCATCAAAATACTTGTTGTAGTAAGTGGTAGCCTCGATCCATGTTCCCCAGCGAATAATTGTTGGGTTTGGAGGCAAAGGAATTCCATTAAACATTTCTCTTAATGCTTTTACTCTTTTCGGAGATTTGCGAAATACTTTCTTTACATTTGAAATTAATAGGTTAACTTCTGGAAAAAGAACACGAACTTGATCGGCAACTCTGTTAAGAGCATGGGCTAAACATGTAACATGGACAATGTTCGGAAAAAGTGTTTTCAAATTTCTGCCAGCTTTCAACATAAAAAACAGTCAAAAACAGAAATGACATTCGTATAGAGAAACGTTTATACCTACGACCTTAAAATGTATAATTATTTTATTGAATATCAATGCTATCTTACCTCCATACTTGACTTGATTGGTACTTAAAAAGATTACCTATTAGGTACGCAACCTTATCAGTCAATTTAGACATTTGTCAATCTTGACTGATCTTTATTTGTAACAACATAATCAAATAGAAGTTGCCTTTAAAATGCCTCGAAGGAAAATAACATGTGATGAATTTGTGGGGTTGTTTATACAGGATTATCCTGAGCTAGAGGCTCGCGATACAAATCTATTTTGCTCGAAGTGCAATATTAGTTTTTGTAAAACTAAATCTTCCGTGAAACGTCATTTTAACTCTGAAAGACACACTTCTCTCAAAAAAGATTTTAGGTTGGAACTGACAAAATTTCTAGTAAGCTGTAACATACCGTGGTCTCAAATAGAGAACCCTGTATTTAAAAATTTCATTGAAGATTGTGTATCTGGAAAATTTTAAAAAACTGTTCAGGTCCCTTCAGAATGTTTGCTGAGGCAGACTTGCGTGAATGAATTATACGACAAAGAGATGGATATAATTAGAGACGAATTAAAAGACACGTATATATATATGTAAGTGTTGATGAAACCACAGATGCTATAGGTCGTCAAATCGCTAACGTTATAGTAGGTGCTATGCTTGAAGATGATGTTGGAACTCCACACGTGCTGTCAAGCAAATGTTTAAATGAAACGAACAATATCAGTATAACTAATACTGTAAAAAATGCCCTGGATGATTTGTGGGGCCCTGGTCACAATAAGCATGACAAGGTGTTGTTGTTATTGACTGATGGTGTGGGGTATATGTTGAAAGCTGGCAGAAATTTGAAAACACTTTTTCCGAACATTGTCCATGTTACATGTTTAGCCCATGCTCTTAACAGAGTTGCCGATCAAGTTCGTGTTCTTTTTCCAGAAGTTAACCTATTAATTTCAAATGTAAAGAAAGTATTTCGCAAATCTCCGAAAAGAGTAAAAGCATTAAGAGAAATGTTTAATGGAATTCCTTTGCCTCCAAACCCAACAATTATTCGCTGGGGAACATGGATCGAGGCTACCACTTACTACAACAAGTATTTTGATGAAATAAAAAGCGTTATAGACACATTTCGTAATTCAGACGCACAGTGCATCGTCAAAGCAAAAAAATCTTTACTCAGTGCAAAAGTTCGAAAAGATGTAAATTTCATAGCAAAGTATCTGCAAGTAATACCAGATGCTATAAATAAACTGCAGTGCCAAAATCTATCTCTTAGTGAAAGTTTGACCATAGTACAAAATACATACAAACATATATCCAAATTAATTTTGAATAAAGATGGAAAACAGATTTTAAAAAAGTTCAAAGTGGTTTTGCAGAAAAATGCCGGATATGAAGTTATGAAAAAAATGTGTGAACTGATATCGGAGAAGGAGATAGTACTAGATTCAACGATATATCGTTCTACATTTGATTACTTCCGTCGTTTTAAAAACGCACCAATTACAACAGTAGCAGTCGAAAGATCATTTAGCCAATTAAAATGGATATTTACTGCACGACGCCGCAGATTAAGAGTAGAAAACATAGAGAAAATTTATGTCGTATATTACGAAAATCACTTAAGATCAACAAAAATTAAATAATGTTGTACAAAATAAATCATGAATATTTATTTGATATGTCGATTCCGGGTCATTATTTACTAACAGAGTGTAAAGCAAGATTTATGAACATTATGCAACAAAAACTTCGTGCTATGTATGATGAACTTCTTGGAGGCTTATAATGTGTAGGCAGAAAGGTCTGTTTTTACTAAACGGGCAGTCTGTTTTACCACTTCTTTAATAAATTTATATTTGCTCCCGCGATAACGATGTATGATTATAAATTTAAAAGTTGTTTTTGCTTACTAGCACACATTCCTCTGCAATCTCTGCATTTCTTGACAGTGTTGCCAACTTGGCATAAATGATGCCAGATCTGGCATATTTTCACTCGCTTTGGCACCAAAATATTCCATTTAGCCACAAAACAGATAGGTACAGAAGTCAATCACATGTATGTACTTTACTTTTCATACCTACGCTCGGCGGTCGCTCTAGGGTTGCGAACTATGGCTTATGCACAAAAAACTATCGTGGTAGTGGCACTCGTATCTATCGTATCGTATCTCGTATCTAGTTGTTTGATTTATTATTGAGAATGAAACGGGAAGAATGGAAATATAAATTAATAATAACATTAATAACTCTCCAAGGGGCCTCTACGTGTTGGATCTGTGTCCCCACGCAAGCCTATCAAAAAACCGGGATTATAGGCCCGTGATATCCAAGGAGATAACATTAATAACCCAAATAGGTATTTTAATTTTAATGTCATTGTTATATTACAATTATTACAAATTTGCCACAGAAAATATCTTGCGATGATTTCGAGATTGGCAAAATGCACGATTATTAAATTTTAAAGTGTAATAAATTCGCATTCGCATTCTCTCTGAAACTACTGGTAGCTTAAAACCGACAATTCACCGTTTAATGTTGAATTTAAACAACCGTCCACTGTACAGTTATAATAACTTTTTTTTTTGTTTCTCCATTATTGCACAAAAAAAGTTCACAGACGCGTGTCTCAAGCGAATGGCACTCGCGCTCGCAGTGGTCCCAACCGGTCCGAGATATCGTGTCCGTGAGCCGTGTCTATGTGTGCGTTGCTCGAGCGTACTTTGTATGTAGATTGATTTCTGTACCTATCTGTTTTGTGATTTAGCATCTGGCGTATTTTTTAGCATAATTTAGTCTAAGCCAAGTTTGCACCAAATTGGCAGCAACAATATGCAGCATCGCCTTATGTGGTTCATATTTTCATATGAATTTTAACTTTCGTGGACGGATGGACGTCGACGGACTATATAAAGTTGGTCAAGCATTTCTTGTCAGTAGAAAAAGGCGGCAAATTTGAAAAATGTATGTGTTTTAAGTGTCTAATTTCAAGTGAAAAGATTTTGGCATCATTTTAGCATAATCTAGACATTAGTCTAGCATTTTTTCAAAATTCGAGTTGGCAACACTGTTTCTTGTTAGAGGTAAACATAATTTATTTGTACCTAGTAAGCTGTCTTTCGCAATATTTCTTAGTGTTTTTTATATATTGCTTTCAGATCATACAAGCTTTTAGAACAAGGTCGATTCCTGAAAGTTACATTTTCAATTAATTCAAAAAGAAGAGGTGCTCCATATTCAGCGGAATTTAATATTGATGATATGGTTCAAGTACGATTTAAAATTGAACAAGATACTAATAAAGGTAGAGATAGCCCATGCTATGGGTATTCTGATGGCGAATTAGCTGTATTGGTCTATATGTCATACAAAAAATGTGACACGGTGAAAGATTTTGCTGTAAAATTAAACATGAAATTAAATGATTTCAACTACTCGGAGCAATTAGTTTGCCCCGATACTTGGACCGAATGGATAGAAGTAGGTAAACTCCCTAAATCAAAGAGTAACTCGAATGTTCTTCTAGAAGTAAGTATGGCTGTGAGTAAAGCGGAAGTTATTACATTTGTGAAGCTGTATAATGACACAATCACGACTGATATCAAAGTTGGCACAAAAGGAAGCAAAAATCCTGTTCAGTTTCACAGGAGTTGCTTGCTAACTCACAGCGACTTCTTCAAGACTCTGTTCCAAACTGGAGATTTCATTGACAAGAAAGATTTTGAGATTGGTGAAAAAGATGTCACGGATCAGACAATACAGCATTTAAAGGATTATGTATACCTAGGCGTTCTGCCTGACGATGGTTTGTGTCCGTTACTGATGCTCGCCAGATGCTATTTATTTGAGAACCTTAAGTCCGAGTGTATTACGAAGATAGTTCAAACGGTCACCCCTGAAGACTTGCACCGTTTTATGGGTTTTGCATGTGAGAACAACATGCCGGAATTGGGAGTAGCTTTGCTGCAGACTCCGCATGAAGTTGTTCATCAAGCTCATGTGATGAATAAAACTGACCGGAAACGGGTTCATAGTAATCATAGTGAAGAATCAGAGGAGCCGAAAAAGAGGAAGAAAGTTAAAAAATAGACTTTAAATTGTTTATAAAGGTGCTTATTGTGGAACTATACTCTGGCAAGCCAGCTTTATCAGTAGAGAAAGATAGATGGCAAATTTGAAAAAACCTTAGTTGTTTTACCAGGCCATAAAAACCAAAATACAAAAAAAATCTTTACTTTTATCTCCCATACAAATATTGAATTTCGCGCCTTTTTCTACTGACAAAGTTGACATTTTAGTTTTGTTTTCTTTGATTTTATTCACACTTGTTTAAATTTAATCAAGATTGATTGATTAAATTTAATTAGACATAACCACATTTTAAGAAGACAGAGGTTTCCTAACAGCCCGGTCACGACTCTGCACGACCAGCGACCGTGGCAACCATAGTTGGTTACATACCTATGGTTGTCGCCGCCGCCGCCGATCGCGCAATTCCGTGGCCGGGCCGTTAGGGAAGAAATTGTTAATTAGTTTTTTGTACAAGTTGATTATAGGCCAGTTGATTATAGCTATTATTGTGTTGTTTTAAGAGAGTAAGGGTGGAGTAAGGAGATACTCTGATATGTTCCTGTTAAATCTTAATTTTATTTTAATTAATAAGTATTATATGTACGATAAGCATTAGACACGGTGACAGCCATAGTGGCCAAAATATAACAAGATCTTTATTTGTATAGTAATAAAGATGTGTTTCAATATATTTGGCCGCATAGGCAGTCACTATCAATTAGACGCTGAGTGTACTATTTTAGATAGAAAGTGAACATTTTAAATTAAAAATTGACCCCACCAATAAGTAATTTGGTGTTTTTTTTTTATAGATTCCCCTCTTTTTTGGAAGTCAGCTACTTATATTATAATTATAGACTTATAATAATCTGCGTGCGACCAGCCGCGTTTTATCTGACGTGACGCCCAGCCCACGTGGGCCCAATGGGAATGATTTATATTTTATGGCTCCTCTACACGATGGGCCAACGCCGGCCACTCCAAGGGACGCAGCCATGCGGTAGAATGAGACAGCAATATCACTTGCTCCCTCTGACGCATGAATGCGTCGCTTGGAGTGGCCGGCGTTGGCCCATCGTGTAGAGGAGCCATTATATGAATACACAATTACCCATCTCACCCATCTGTGCTCGGCGGGGTCAAATGGAAATACACTGGTTAACCATCAGGGGACCGATTGTTTTTTAAGCGCTCGATTTCGTGACCCGAAAATCTGGAAAACGGCGAAATGATGTTTTTGAAATACGAGCAATAGAAATTGGGAATCTAGTTGTATTGACCTCTCGTTTTCAATTCTATTCGTAGAATTTAAATGCCTAGTAGTAAAGATATATTGCAGAGAGCCCCCTGTCCGTTTTCCACGATCAAGTAGGTACGTTCGCCATACTCAACCATACTATGGCGTAAGTATTTGATCTTAGTAAATCGGACCGAGTATACTTGTATGTGACTTAAATATCATACCTAACTTGGACATTCCGAGTATGACTGAAAAGGACTATTATTAATAATGCTGTTGGTAAAAGTTTATTTCTCATTAAATAATATAAAAGGAAGTTGATTATAAAATATAAACTAATAGATTTACACCACACGGCTGGTGTCAGGTATGAATATAAGGCGCCTGCAGTTTTTATTGCCGCAATGTGGCACGTAATAAGCAAGGTGTCAGGGTGTCACTCAATAGCAGGCTTTAAAATTTCAATAGGGTCTAACGAATTTCTTCTATTTATATAGGGTCAGTGCGTCAGTTTACCGTCCAGTGTCTGTTTCCGTCCACTTGTCGTAGTTGCTACAGAATTGCGTAAAATTTTCATATACAAATACAACGTACAAAAAATAAAAATCATTTATTGTATATGCCTATATGTATATTCAAGAAATGTGAATAATTTGAATTTATACCTACCTTACCTGTATATTCACATGATACGCAATTGTTCGTAGCAACTACTCCAAGTGGACGGAAACAGGCACTGGACGGTAAACTGACGCAATGACCCTACTTCGTTTTATTTAGCATTAGAAAGAACTCCACAGAAGTAAGCATGCAGTATATATCAGGCTCTTTAATTGTTAAAAATAATGGAATGATCTAATGTCGCATGGTCAATAATGCTTACAATTTACTCCAAAACTTTACCGCAAAAAGTGCCCGATTTCGAACCTCAATCTACCTCGGCGTCGTTCTAATGCTAAAGAAACTAAGTATAATCTAAAAGGTACTAAGGAAGTTGGAAATGTTTTGAATGATTAGCGTTGATAGCGTTCACGTAATGGGGAACTCTAAATGGCCTTCGTAACGCTCCGTCCGCGCCCAGCCTTCTTCAAGCTTTCGGGTTTCTTCTTAAGCGCCCGTTTCGAACCGAATGTACCTCTAGTAACAACTGGTTCGTAGCTCTTGGCTTTAGCCACTTTAGGTGAATGTTGACGTTTTCGTTTGACCGACGACGCGTGGCTCATTTCGCACTTTTCGGTTTTGTTTCTTGTGTCTTCCTCTTCCTTTTGCTTCGAACTAGTGAGGTTTCCCACCATCATGCGCAGATCGTTCAGCGTTTTATTCTGGGCAAGAAAGTCGTCTTGAAGCCTGTCTAGCTTCCGCTCGACCTGCCTGAACGAATTTATGATTTTCTGCATTGCGTCGAGCGACATGACGTTGCTGCGTTGCATTGTGTTTTTGTCGATTAAAATTTTGGGAATGTATACTTTGAATTTTTTAACAGTTTATGTCATTTGGCCAGTCATCGACTGGATGTTTTGACAGCTTATTGTATCATTGAAGGCATTTGTCGTGAAAAGGTTTAATTAACGAACAATGACGAATGAGTCTTCAAACGATTTTACGAAGGTAAAGTGATCACTTTCCTATCTCTATGATTTATTATCTTATTATTAGTTTAGTTTAACAATCAATTCGTCATGTTGAAAGGATGTTGATGATCGATAAAAACAATCCTGTGTTTTTTCTCGGGCGTCAAACTATTTCCGTATCTAAATCGGTTCAGCGGTTTAATCGTGAAGGTAGCAGTTTGGCAAGTGTAAAAATATGGGTGCATACATCATAGTCAAAAATATGTCCCATAGCTCTTTTGTCAGCGAATTAAGAACTATGGTACATATTGTTGAGTAAGTTATGCACCCATATTTTTTTTATACTTGACTGTAACCTATAAAAATGCTTCATAATTTGGCTGCAGTTAAAGCAAAAGTTACGTATGTACCTAGTTCCTACCCTACCCCCACCAGCCATAGTTTTTGGATAGGTTCTAACTCAATACATAATGACGTCATACCTACTTCTTCACGGGGTTTTCTAATTTTAACGTTTATTAATTTCAATATTAATTTTAATGTTGCGGGAGCTCCACAGTTTTCTGTTCCATGGTAATGAGCTTTGGGCTATTATTTCCTTGGCCTATTATTAAGTGCAGTAAGTACAAAACAACATTATATTTCGCTACCTAAGTATTATTAACTGACCTATAAATTCGCTGCACTTCACTTTATTAGTCTTATTGTATATCTAATATAGGTAAGTATTACATTAAAATACAGGAAGGACTAAGATACAAACTTTTTTCGTCAAAAACTTATGAAAAAGTTGCATTTTATCGATAAGAGTTGCAACGTACCTACCTACACCTAAATTGAGGGCATTGAGGCAAATTTTGAGTTTATCCTCATGTCGGCTATTCGGCTAATATATTGACTTTTAAGTGTTGATTTTGAAGGATTTGATTTTGACGAAGGAAGGAAGGAGGAAGCTTTCATTAGTATTTGATTTTTAATGTTTCACAGTTCGTATATTTTCTTCGCGTTGGTGTGGTGAATTTTTGTGTTTCACTCGGCAGCAAAGTTTGTTTAACCCTCATGCCTTGATAACGAGGTGCCTTCATATACATAATATATATCACGAGCACGAGGTGTTAAATAAGGTCGGACCAAGAAAAGTCTGCAGCGGATTTGATAGCCCACGCAGTGCAAGTGTTATTTTAAACGTCAAACTTCTATGAAATTATGACGTATTAAATAACGCTTGCACTGCGTGGGCTATCAAATCCGCTGCAGACTTTTCGTGGTCTGACTGTAACAGCTTTGCCCCCTTGTAAAACAAATAGCTGTAGCCCTACCATGGATATCAGGAGACTCGTAGCAGTAGTATGGTTTTTCAAACCTCATGTGGAAGGGCGGGCTGGGATTGGTCAATTTTTAACAAGCTTCGTGGACAATGAGAGGAAACCTGCGATGGTGGTGTTTCATGGCATTTGTTGGAATAATAGTAAGTATCATATTGCAGACAAAATAATAAACAATATCTGCGAGACTGGGAGAAAACATATAAAAACTCAAAAATGCGTGTTTTCCCAGAGATAAGACCTAATGGCTCCTCTACATGATGACCCAGCGCCGGCCACTCCAAGGAACGCAGCCATGCGGTAGAATGAGATAGCAATATCACTTGCTCCCTCTAACGCATAAATGCGTCCCTTGGAGTGGCCGGCGCTGGCACATCGTGTAGAGGAGACATAATAGCTACATAATATCGACTACGAAATAACTCGCGTTTTGACACGACACGTGTTTCGCCTCTACGGACGAAACCCGTACGGGAACGGAAACCGATTCCAATGCCGGGCGTCAGACCGTCAACATCTGAGGGCCTACCGCGAACCACGTTCGACGTGCTGCCTCTCTGTTGCACTTGTTAATTCGTACGTAAGTGTGACAGGGAGGCAACACGTCGAACGTGGTTCGCGGTAGGCCCTCTGGGCTATAACCGCGAAAATCGAAGTTCGCAAATTGCGGAGATCTTTCTCTTTTACTCCAATGACGGCGTAATTAGAGTGACAGAGAAAAATCCCCGCAATTTGCGAACTTCCTATTCCAATGCCGGGCGTCAGACCGTCAACATCTGCTCCTGAAGATGCCTCGTAGAGGCGAAACTCGTGTCGAATATTGTTCTTTTGGTGGCGGTTTGTTATATTTTTGCGGTGGGAGGGTGGGAAAATTAATTGCAAGTAATAAATAAGTAAGTATAACGGGTTGGCACTGATTGAATAGCACGTTTGATCTTCGCGGATGAGCAAAGTAATATTTTGGTTTTGATTACAACTTTCTCTATTTCTCTATGATTTAATAGCCCCTTAAAGTTATTGATATCTAATTCTTTATGGTTTTTAGCGGTTAAACTCCATGTGATGAAAGAGCTCTCCAAAGCTGGTATCCGGAGCTCTAACTTCATCTCAAAGAGAACTTCCTTCATAGACCACACCGTGTTGTTACTTGCTGACCTGAACTGCCCGGGAACTGACAAGTTGATCATGAATGTAAGTTCCTTTATACATATTGCTTTGTCTATAGTTTTGTTTAACCTTTAGATATTTTGCAAAGTGAATACATAGATATAGGCCATACTGAGCAACTTTTATTATGGGACTGACTTTGATTTCAAACAAAAAAAAAGTTTTTAGACGACCTGTCTGGCCTAGTGGGTAGTGATCCTGTCCTGATCCTGTGAAGCCGATGGTCCTGTACCTATACCTATAGGTACTGACAGTTATTATATATACTTGCCTTTTATTAAGCCTCCTCCACACTCGTGCGCGAATCGCGGCGCGAAGCCGCGAACGTGAGTGTGGCGTCGATTTCGCAGACAGCGAAATAGACTCCACACTCGCGTTCGCGGCTTCGCCCGCGATTCACGCGCATAGTCTGGAGGGGGCTTATGGTACAGAATATTTATGGCGCGACAAAATTGGTGGAGATGCTGGGATCATTTTTCGGCGTGGCGATACTGGCAATTACGAGTAGGTATAGATAAAGTCAGACCGTAAAAAGTCTGCAGCGATTTTGATAGCCCACACAGTGCAAGTGTCATTTTAAACTTCTATGAAATTATGACGTATACGTATACTTACACTCCGTATTAGGCTATCAAATCCGCTGCAGATTTTTATTGGTGCGACTACATCTACCTTTAGGTACACTCGCGAGCACATAGGTAGTTGATAAATATACAGGGTGATTCAGGAGACGTGAGCAGGACTAACACTGCGCATTTCGTAAACTATAAGCAACTGTTTCGTATCAGTATTAGTGAGGTTAACGTTAATTTTCTAGTCGTGTTGGAAAAAAAAGTTATTAATTTATTTACGACATGCATGGTCACCCTAACATTAGAATACTAAACTACCGATATTCTGTGTCAAACTGAATGTCATCACTGTCATCACGTTCTGGTTACTTTTGAAAACTCGTATCTCACTCAAGTTTGACAGTTATTTTCTTCTTAATCAAAATGATGTCATTACGGTTAAAGAGGTTTTATGATTATTGATTAGGTTTTGTAGGGTGACCATGATTGTAGAGAATTAAATTTGCCCTCACCAAAAAGTTAAAAAATAGGAAAAAGTGTGGTTGTTTCACCTAAATACGACGGTGATCGATTAATTATCAGTTACTGAGTGTGCAGGATTAGTCCTGCTTACGTCTCATGAATCACCCTGTATAGATAGAGATGTAAACTGATTTTATTACAAGGATGTGTGATGTGTACAGTCAACGGTAAAAATATGGGTGTAGACAACTTACTCAAAAATATGTCCCATAGTTCTTAATTCACTGACATAAGGGGTCATCCATTAATTACGTCACACGAATTTCTAGGTTTTTTGACCCCTCCCCCCCTCCTTGTCACACTTGGTCACATTTGGCAAACCCCTCCCCCCCCTAGTGTGACGTCACATTTTTTCTACGAATTCGCCAAATCGAATTAAGTAAGTACCTAAGTATTATTAATATTTTATCAAAATATTTTTGACGATATCAATATTAGTAACTTTATAACTGCTTAGGAAATAAAATTAAACGAATAAAAACGATTATCGTTTTAAAAACTTGTTATTTAAATGTACAGCGAATAAAATAATTTAAATAAGTTTTCGGTTACTGATGAAGTTAAAGTGACGTCACAAAGTTTGTGTCTCCCCCCTCCCCCATGTCACAATATGTCACATTTTCTTGACCCCCTCCCTCCCCCTAAACGTGTGATGTAATTAATGGATGACCCCTAAGAGTTATGGGACATATTTTTGAAATAATTTGTACACCCATATTTTTACCGTTGACTGTACCTACTTAGCAAATAATGATCTATCTCACAGACAACTCAACGGGAGCTGCACCGGCTGCCGTACCGCTGGCTGGTGCTATCGGACGCGCCCCAACCCCTGCTAGCCTCGCTCTGGGACCAGTTCCTAGTAGACAGCGAGCTGGTGCTCGCTACTGTTGACGGGGCAGGCTACACAATGACTGAGGGTAAACAATGTTGCTTAAGTGGATCTGCAGAGTCGGTGGAAAGTTCTGCCATCAAAAATGTGTAACTGGCCGATTTGAACTTTAAGATACGTCAATTAATAGATCTAAAAACGATATGGATTAGATGTGTCAGTGTCAAAAGTGACGTTTTTGCTTGAAGAAACACCACATTTGACACTGACATATCTAATCCATATCGTTTATAGATCTATTAATTTAGACTAGACATAAAAATTCAAAATCGCTCTCCTTCTTGATTCGACTGGCAAATCATATTACTTTTTGGCAACCGGGTTTTTTAACCTAATTAGACCCCGCTGAATCCGAATTTGCCGGTTGCTCGATCGAAATCATGACCGGAAGTGAGATATTTGACATTAAAGGTCCCTTTTTTTAGTTTTTCATAAATAACTCTTAAACGGAGGCGCATAGCAAAAAATGTTCTATTACAAAAGTAATCTGCATAAAATTGCCTACAAGAAAGATTCAGTACAATTTTTCGCTAGGATCAATATTCAAAGAGATATTAACGCGGGAAATTTAATTATAATCACTTCTAAGGTCCCTTTTTTTAGTTTTTCGTAAATAACTCATAAACGGTGGCCAATATCAAATAATATTGTTCAACGATAATAATTTACACAAAATTTTGAACAAAACAGATTCAGTACACTTTTCGCAGGGATCAATATTTAAAAAGATAATAAAGAGGGAAAGTTCTAGTATAATGAATTCTAAGTTTCCTTGTTTTTATTTATTCGTTAATAATTTGAAAAGTATGACTCATAGCAAACAAAATCTTATACCTAAATAATAAACATAAAATTTCCTACAAGAAACATGTAGAACACTTTTCGCTAGGATCAATATTTAAAAAGACAAAGCAGCGGGTAAGTTAATTATAAATAATTTTAAAGTTCCTTTTTAGTTATTTGTAAATAACTCGTAAACTGTGTCCCATAACAAAATAGGTTTTTAAAAATAAATTATCTACATAAAATTTTCTCCATAAAAACATCTGGAACACTTTTCTCTAGGATCAATATTTAAAGCGATATTAATGGAAGAAAGTTAATTACAATCAGTTCACTGGTCACTTTTCATTAGTTTTTCGTAAATAACTCGTAAACGGTGGCCCTTTGCAAAATAATATTCTACATAAATATTAAACATAAAATTGTCCACAAAAAAGGTTCTGTACACTTTTTTGCTACGTTCAATATTTAAAGAGGTATTAAAGGGTGTAAGTTAATTATAATCAATTTCCAGGTCCATATTTTTAGGTTTTCGTAAATGACTCGTAAAATAAGGCTCATAGCAAAATAAGTCCTTAAATAAAAAATCGGCATAAAATTTTCTACGAAAACATAATGAACACTTTTCTGTGGGATAAATATTTGAAACGATATTAAAGAAAGAAAGTTGATTACGATCAATTCACAGGTCACTTCTTTTTAGTTTTTAGGGTTCCGTACCTCAAAAGGAAAAAACCGGCCAAGCGCGAGTCGGACTCGCGTTGCAAGGGTTCCGTACATTACCCAAATTTCAACAACGTATTCTTTATATGTGAAACGCGAGTGAATTGCCATTAAAAAACCCGTAGGGGTCGGTTCAAAAACTAAGTAATGTGCGACTCGCGCTTGACTGCATATTTCTAATAGGTTTTCCTGTCATCTATACGTCAACCCAGTAGTTTCGGAGATAAAGCCCCCCCCCATAGCCAAACAATGACCATTCCCCCCCCATTTATCCGTTTACGAGTCATTTACGAAAACCTGAAAATAGGGACTTGGAAATTCATTATTATTGATTATTGAACTTACCCCCTTTAATACCTCTTTAAATATTGATCGTAGCGAAAAAGTGTACAGAACCTTTTTCGTGTACAATTTTATGTTTAATATTTATGTAGAATATTATTTTGCAAAGGGCTACCGTTTACGAGTTATTTACGAAAAACTAATAAAAAGTGACCTGTGAACTGATTGTAATTAACTTTCTTCCATTAATATCGCTTTAAATATTGATCCTAGAGAAAAGTGTTCCAGATGTTTTTTGGAGGGAATATTATGTAGATAATTTATTTTTAAAAACCTATTTTGTTATGGGACACCGTTTACGAGTTATTTACAAATAACTAAAAAGGAACTTTAAAATTATTTATAATTAACTTACCCGCTGCTTTGTCTTTTTAAATATTGATCCTAGCGAAAAGTGTTCTACATGTTTCTTGTAGGAAATTTTATGTTTATTATTTAGGTATAAGATTTTGTTTGCTATGAGTCATACTTTTCAAATTATTAACGAATAAATAAAAACAAGGAAACTTAGATTTCATTATACTAGAACTTTCCCTCTTTATTATCTTTTTAAATATTGATCCCTGCGAAAAGTGTACTGAATCTGTTTTGTTCAAAATTTTGTGTAAATTATTATCGTTGAACAATATTTTTTGATATTGGCCACCGTTTATGAGTTATTTACGAAAAACTAAAAAAAGGGACCTTAGAAGTGATTATAATTAAATTTCCCGCGTTAATATCTCTTTGAATATTGATCCTAGCGAAAAATTGTACTGAATCTTTCTTGTAGGCAATTTTATGCAGATTACTTATGTAATAGAACATTTTTTGCTATGCGCCTCCGTTTAAGAGTTATTTATGAAAAACTAAAAAAAGGGACCTTTAATGTCAAATATCTCACTTCCGGTCAAGATTTCGATCGAGCAACCGGCAAATTCGGATTCAGCGGGGTCTAATTAGGTTAAAAAACCCGGTTGCCAAAAAGTAATATGCTTTGCCAGTCGAAATCGTTTTGATGAAAAATATGACCAGTCTAATTGACGTATCTTAAAGTTCGAATATCTACTTAAATTGTTGACTGAACAATCATATCCACTTGTCGTCTTTCAAAGTAGAGTTAAACCTAAACAATCTGGAACAATTATGTCACCACACGCGTGCTAGTGTTATTAATACGTCATTATTTCATAGAAGTTTGACGTTTAAAATAACACTTGCACTGTGTGTGCTATCAAAATCGTTGCAGACTTGTCTTGGTCTAACTCTGTGTGTTGCGTACCTCGGTTTGGATCTAAACTATTTTTATTTATTGATTATAATTCTGTTTTTCTAGTCTACAAGCCATCCCCCACCAGCCCTGCCATCCTGACGCCCCGCGGCACGTTCCAACATGTCCTGACAGACACCCGGCCCCATCGGGAGCTCTTCCGCCGTCGTCGGGACCTCATGGGCGTCCCACTAACTATAACCAATACCATTCAGGAAAGCAATTCATCGATATATCATTTACTGCAAGAGGACTCGCTGTAAGCAAGTTTTATTGATTTGGCATTTTTTAAATAAAATTTGCAGTCCTAGAGTCGGACTCATATCAAGTCAGTCAAGTCAATTATGTGACTAAGCTTGGTATTTTAATGACCCACCTCCCCCCTGAACTAGTCACGCAGTCACAGGGCGGACACGCCATACATCAAGAATCATTTGCGTTTAAGTATGTGTGCGCGGCACGTCTGTACACACGTCATTGTGTTTTTTTTTTAATAATAAACTGATCGGCGATTGGCTCTAGTCACACCTGATGGAGAGTGAAGGCAGAGTGTATGTGTGGGTATAAGTCGCTTTACTCAGAGGACGCCAGAAGTCCGCCAGATTCATGTCGCGGCCAGTCGCGGGGCGAGGTAATGCGAGTCGGGGCGTGGGTGCGTGGCCGTTCTGTATGATAATACTATACTTATTCTGTGACGTAGTATATATGGGTACGTTCCCTACTAAAAGTACACTTTTACTTTTAGGGAATTGCAGCTCGATCTAATCAGCAAGAATTCGTACACCCTAGCAAAAGTGGCGTTCCTCTCGCTGAACGCGACCCCCGTGGCCACGTTCACTAACAGCTTCGGCTACTTGCAAGACGGCCAGTGGAACGGGGTAATAAGGGAGCTGCTGGAATATAACGCTGATATTGGTAATTATAATGGTTTTATTAGTATGTACTTCCGTATATACCCTCGCCATAGTGGCGTCTCTCTCGCTGAACGCGACCCCCGTGGCCACGTTCACTGACAGCTTCGGCCACTTGCAAGATGGCCAGTGGACCGGGGTAGTAAGGGAGCTGCTGGAATATAACGCTGATATTGGTAATTATAATGGTTTTATTAGTATTTACTTCCATATATACCCTCGCCATAGTGGCGTCGCTCACGCTGAACGCGACCCCCGTGGCCACGTTCACTAACAGCTTCGGCTACTTGCAAGATGGCCAGTGGACCGGGGTAATAAGGGAGCTGCTGGAATATAACGCTGATATTGGTAATTATAATGGTTTTAGTATTTACTTCCGTATATACCCGCGCCATAGTGGCGTCTCTCACGCTGAACGCGACCCCCGTGGCCACGTTCACTAACAGCTTCGGCTACTTGCAAGATGGCCAGTGGACCGGGGTAATAAGGGAGCTGCTGGAATATAACGCTGATATTGGTAATTATAATGGTTTTATTAGTATTTACTTCCGTATATACCCGCGCCATAGTGGCGTCTCTCACGCTGAACGCGACCCCCGTGGCCACGTTCACTAACAGCTTCGGCTACTTGCAAGATGGCCAGTGGACCGGGGTAATAAGGGAGCTGCTGGAATATAACGCTGATATTGGTAATTATAATGGTTTTAGTATTTACTTCCGTATATACCCGCGCCATAGTGGCGTCTCTCACGCTGAACGCGACCCCCGTGGCCACGTTCACTAACAGCTTCGGCTACTTGCAAGACGGCCAGTGGAACGGGGTAATAAGGGAGCTGCTGGAATATAACGCTGATATTGGTAATTATAATGGTTTTATTAGTATGTACTTCCGTATATACCCTCGCCATAGTGGCGTCTCTCTCGCTGAACGCGACCCCCGTGGCCACGTTCACTGACAGCTTCGGCCACTTGCAAGATGGCCAGTGGACCGGGGTAGTAAGGGAGCTGCTGGAATATAACGCTGATATTGGTAATTATAATGGTTTTATTAGTATTTACTTCCATATATACCCTCGCCATAGTGGCGTCGCTCACGCTGAACGCGACCCCCGTGGCCACGTTCACTAACAGCTTCGGCTACTTGCAAGATGGCCAGTGGACCGGGGTAATAAGGGAGCTGCTGGAATATAACGCTGATATTGGTAATTATAATGGTTTTAGTATTTACTTCCGTATATACCCGCGCCATAGTGGCGTCTCTCACGCTGAACGCGACCCCCGTGGCCACGTTCACTAACAGCTTCGGCTACTTGCAAGATGGCCAGTGGACCGGGGTAATAAGGGAGCTGCTGGAATATAACGCTGATATTGGTAATTATAATGGTTTTATTAGTATTTACTTCCGTATATACCCGCGCCATAGTGGCGTCTCTCACGCTGAACGCGACCCCCGTGGCCACGTTCACTAACAGCTTCGGCTACTTGCAAGATGGCCAGTGGACCGGGGTAATAAGGGAGCTGCTGGAATATAACGCTGATATTGGTAATTATAATGGTTTTAGTATTTACTTCCGTATATACCCGCGCCATAGTGGCGTCTCTCACGCTGAACGCGACCCCCGTGGCCACGTTCACTAACAGCTTCGGCTACTTGCAAGACGGCCAGTGGAACGGGGTAATAAGGGAGCTGCTGGAATATAACGCTGATATTGGTAATTATAATGGTTTTATTAGTATGTACTTCCGTATATACCCTCGCCATAGTGGCGTCTCTCTCGCTGAACGCGACCCCCGTGGCCACGTTCACTGACAGCTTCGGCCACTTGCAAGATGGCCAGTGGACCGGGGTAGTAAGGGAGCTGCTGGAATATAACGCTGATATTGGTAATTATAATGGTTTTATTAGTATTTACTTCCATATATACCCTCGCCATAGTGGCGTCGCTCACGCTGAACGCGACCCCCGTGGCCACGTTCACTAACAGCTTCGGCTACTTGCAAGATGGCCAGTGGACCGGGGTAATAAGGGAGCTGCTGGAATATAACGCTGATATTGGTAATTATAATGGTTTTAGTATTTACTTCCGTATATACCCGCGCCATAGTGGCGTATCTCACGCTGAACGCGACCCCCGTGGCCACGTTCACTAACAGCTTCGGCTACTTGCAAGACGGCCAGTGGAACGGGGTAATAAGGGAGCTGCTGGAATATAACGCTGATATTGGTAATTATAATGGTTTTAGTATTTACTTCCGTATATACCCGCGCCATAGTGGCGTATCTCACGCTGAACGCGACCCCCGTGGCCACGTTCACTAACAGCTTCGGCTACTTGCAAGATGGCCAGTGGACCGGGGTAATAAGGGAGCTGCTGGAATATAACGCTGATATTGGTAATTATAATGGTTTTATTAGTATGTACTTCCGTATATACCCTCGCCATAGTGGCGTCTCTCTCGCTGAACGCGACCCCCGTGGCCACGTTCACTGACAGCTTCGGCCACTTGCAAGATGGCCAGTGGACCGGGGTAGTAAGGGAGCTGCTGGAATATAACGCTGATATTGGTAATTATAATGGTTACTTCCATATATACCCTCGCCATAGTGGCGTCTCTCACGCTGAACGCGACCCCCGTGGCCACGTTCACTAACAGCTTCGGCTACTTGCAGAACGGCCAGTGGACCGGGGTAATAAGGGAGCTGCTGGAATATAACGCTGATATATATTGGTAATTATAATGGTTTTAGTATTTACTTCCGTATATACCCGCGCCATAGTGGCGTCTCTCACGCTGAACGCGACCCCCGTGGCCACGTTCACTAACAGCTTCGGCTACTTGCAAGATGGCCAGTGGACCGGGGTAATAAGGGAGCTGCTGGAATATAACGCTGATATTGGTAATTATAATGGTTTTATTAGTATGTACTTCCGTATACACCCTCGCCATAGTGGCGTCTCTCACGCTGAACGCGACCCCCGTGGCCACGTTCACTAACAGCTTCGGCTACTTGCAGAACGGCCAGTGGACCGGGGTAATAAGGGAGCTGCTGGAATATAACGCTGATATTGGTAATTATAATGGCTTTATTAGTATGTACTTCCGTACATACCCTCGCCATAGTGGCGTCTCTCACGCTGAACGCGACCCCCGTGGCCACGTTCACTAACAGCTTCGGCTACTTGCAGAACGGACAGTGGACCGGGGTCATCAGAGAGCTGCTGGAATATAACGCTGATATTGGTAATGGTTTTCGTTTAAGTATTTATTTCAAACGAATTTATTCTCAATAATTCCGCCGAAAGGACTAACACTGGCCAAAAGGTTACCCACTCGGTTTAATAACCAAAATACTGACCATTCTTATTCCCAATCCACAATTAAACACCCAACTTATGCCGGCCACACACGTAACGATAAATCGTTGCGATAAAACTGTGCAGTCCGAACTGCGCAGTTTTATCTGCCGTGTGTATGACAAATCGTTGTCGATTATCGTAACGGGGTTATCTGGTTTTGTTCTCAAATGACAGTTCAATTAGATATATTAAGGTACTGTATATGAAAGCAGAGTTATGCGATTAAGACTTAGTCCGCGGCAGTCCCTGACAAGAGACAAAAACTATGTCAATGCATCAGCAACATTTGCCTAAAACTTATCTTTTCTAGTTTGTACGCCGTGTGGCTTTCGTATTGGTCTATTCCAATTATAATCTGTCTCTCCATACATAAACCGTCTTCAATAGCTGACAAGTAGACTCAATGATACATTGATATTACAATTTTCAGGGACCAATGTCGGAATGACTACATCTCGTCTCCAACAAGTAATGTTCCTCGATCCTCTAGACAACGGCCGAGCCCGTTTCATCTTCCGCCAGCCCGCCCTCTCTCTCACCGCTAACATCTTCTCTCTCCCTTTCTCCCCTGGCGTGTGGATGGCTACTGGTATATCTTCTTTCGTCGCTGGTGTGGCGTACTATTTGAGCACGAAGCTGATTAAGACGAGAGCCGAGCAGGGGACGGTGAGGGATGCGTATCTGCTGACTATGAGCGCGCTTAGTCAGCAGGGGTGCGAAGTTCAGCCGAGACATGTGTCAGGTACCTAAGTATTATATGGGAGGCGTACCTTACTCATTATAATCATTGTACACTCATAGTCTGTCACATATTCTCCTAGACTGAACAGGTAGAACTATACAGGAGCAAATACCTTGGGAATCCGTGCACACTGAAGGGGGCAGTTAGCAATCTGAAGACATTGCTAGGTTTTGTGGAAGAACTGGGGTGGTCAGAGTAGCGGTAATGGATATCTGATGGATATCGATTTGCGGAAAATGCCCAACCAAACTAACTCATAGTCTGCCAGGCATTTTCAGCTGTGCGGGCTGCATACACCCGTATCATTCTGTCAGTGAGAAAAAAGGTATTTGCCTTTATCCTGGCGCTGGCGGACTACGAGTCGGATGTATGCAGATTGCAGCCCGTGTAACTTGATCCAAACGTAAGCCTTTTTGGTCTTACAATTTGCAAGTTCCCAATTACCAAAATAACTACTTTAAACTTGCCTAGTTTGGTAAAACTGGGTTACCATACCATCATACAAATAAGTAATAATTCCTAATTCTAGGAGAAAGATGACTAATGATGGGAGTTAGAATAAGGTTAAGACTTTGGTACAGGTCTTTTCAAGCCCGAAAACGTTTGTCATGGTGGCCGTTAGCAAGGTGACGTCTCAGTAGTGATTCTACCTTAAATTATTAATTATTAAAATTGGTTAATTGACGATAAGCACTATTGTGACTATTGTGTCTACCAGCTCGCATCGTCCTGTGGGTAGTCTTCACATCGATGATGGCGCTGTTCGCGGCGTACGGCGCCAACATCGTTGTGTTACTGCAGGCGCCCTCGACTTCAGTCAACAGCCTCGCGACCCTCGCCAAGTCTAAGCTGGCGCTGGGCGCCGCTGATGTCAACTACAACCACTTCCTTTTTAGAGTAAGTTCTATATTTACACCAGCTCGCATCGTCCTGTGGGTGGTCTTCACATCGATGATGGCGCTGTTCGCGGCGTACGGCGCCAACATCGTTGTGTTACTGCAGGCGCCCTCGACTTCAGTCAACAGCCTCGCGACCCTCGCCAGGTCTAAGTTGGCGCTAGGCGCCGCTGATGTCAACTACAACCACTTCCTTTTTAGAGTAAGTTCTATATTTACACCAGCTCGCATCGTCCTGTGGGTGGTCTTCACATCGATGATGGCGCTGTTCGCGGCTTACGGCGCCAACATCGTTGTGTTACTGCAGGCGCCCTCGACTTCAGTCAACAGCCTCGCGACCCTCGCCAAGTCTAAGCTGGCGCTGGGCGCCGCTGATGTCAACTACAACCACTTCCTTTTTAGAGTAAGTTCTATATTTACACCAGCTCGCATCGTCCTGTGGGTGGTCTTCACATCGATGATGGCGCTGTTCGCGGCGTACGGCGCCAACATCGTTGTGTTACTGCAGGCGCCCTCGACTTCAGTCAACAGCCTCGCGACCCTCGCCAGGTCCAAGCTGGCGCTAGGCGCCGCTGATGTCAACTACAACCACTTCCTTTTTAGAGTAAGTTCTATATTTACACCAGCTCGCATCGTCCTGTGGGTGGTCTTCACATCGATGATGGCGCTGTTCGCTGGGTACGGCGCCAACATCGTTGTGTTACTGCAGGCGCCCTCGACTTCAGTCAACAGCCTCGCGACCCTCGCCAGGTCTAAGCTGGCACTGGGCGCTGCTGATGTCAACTACAACCACTTCCTTTTTAGAGTAAGTCTATACATATTTACACAGACATAACTACTCATGATCATGCGAATTCTAAAGTGCTTCTAGTAGACATAAGCTGCTTATCAACAGAATATCACAAGTCATCGATAGGCATAAAGAATCTTAGGCTGCGTTTCCACTTGAGATGCGAAGATGCGTCACGAGGAATGTGTTTGTTAAGAACCAATAAAAATATTGTCGTCTAGAGCTGCGCTGAGCGAGGATAGGTCACCTAGCCTCGCTCAGCGTAGCTAAGCAGTATACATCCTTCCTAATCAGGAAGGATATTATGTATACTGTTTAGTGACCAATTAAAATAAAATCGTCACTTTCCATAAGATGAAATAGAATAGAATGGTCAGGATGGGTCAAAAACCTACTCGGCATTGTTTCCCTCATGTTTATTTTTAACAGGCTTCTTCGGACCCAGTACGCAACGATATAGCAAGGAGAGTAAACTCGGATAAAGGACCCAAAGCATTCTACGGATTGACTGAAGGTGTCGAAAAAATTCGGAAGGTAGGTTAGAAGAAGCTGTAAAATGAAAATTGTACCTATGTATTTAATTGTAGTTTTCTCCTATTGCAGGAGCAAAAAGGGCCTGGACTATTTCACCTATAGTTCTACTCTACACTTTTTTTTAGTTTGGAGATTTTTATGTTAGGTGTGTTATTAGGTACCTCTTTTTTACTCAGAATCACGAGCTCTTTTGGCCCTAACAGAAGAAAATAAATGTATTAAGAATTTTATTTCCAATCCGTTACCATTTTTCATAGACTTGGTTAGTATGAAATAATTACGTATGGAACCAGTACAGCGGTGTGACACCGCTGCAACGCGATTGCTTGATGAGTTCGCATCACGCGCGCGATTGGTCGCAAAGTTGCGTTAGACTGCACGATTGGCTCGAACTCGTGAGTGACACCGCTGAACTAGTACCATTATTAGTGCCCATAAGACCCGTCCTGAGATATACGTCAATGGTATGAAATCATTAAAAATGTATGGAAATTTAAATAGTTAATTTTTCTGGGATGTTGCAGAGTCTTTTCGCCTTCCACAGTGTGGTGGAGCCGGTGTACCGTCAGATCGACAAGACGTTCCAAGAGAAGGAGAAATGTGACCTGATGGAACTTGACTATATAGGTTACGCTGCCTTCCACGTGCCGGGCAGCAAGAAATCACCGTATTTAGAGCTACTGAGAGTCACGTTAGTACCTATAGTTATATACTTTGTAGAATTTTGTCCTTTTTCTACTGACGAAATAAATTATGCGGGTTATTCCCACAAGTTCTTACCAGTGATGGGATTTATTCCCACCTTTTACCACTGGTAACTACTGGGAAAAAAAATCCCAGTAGTTGACCACCTAACCGAATTTGTGGTACCGTAAAATGGGGTGAGTTGGGTGAAATTTGACTTTCACACCTCGATAAAATTTTATTTTTACATGTGAAAACTGAATTGTTCGGACGTTTGTATTTTAGTTTGTATTTTATTTTGGGTAGTTCCATTTCATAACTTTGACGATAAAGAGGAAAACCTACCTCACCCCGTAGTGCCACTAGTGCCTCGTATTTGGGGTGAGAGGATTTTTCATACAAAGGTGATTTTGGAAGATTGTTGGATCGATTTTTTTTTATTATGCGTATTACTATAGCCCCATTTTAAATTGGAATACATTATTTTTGTAGCAGTAGCCTTAAAAACCCTTCTCACCCCCCTCTCAAACCTTCTCTCCCCATTCATAACCCACCTCTCCCCGCGAAACCTACTCACCCCGTTTTACGGTAACTACTGGGAAGTTTTGCTTTACCCAATTATGCTTGCTGCTTTGCATGTTCGATGCCTCGCTCGTTTTGCTTGCTTTTTCGAGGCTGTTCAATCTGTGTGGACGCTCCTATTAACGAACTCTTATTTTGACAGTTTCAAACGATTGCGAGAGGTGGGCATCAAATCCGCAGTAAACTTCCGCTATGAAGCGCGCAGGCCATCATGCAAGGTGAATTCAACTGACCAATTTTTATGGTTCCGTACCAAGAAGGCACAAAAGGAACCCTCAATATGGTGCGACTCTGTCAGTCACATCGCTAAATATCTCGAGAACTACTTAAACTATAATTTGAAATTTGGAATAGTCATGAAAAACGCTAACGTAAACACATCGAGAGTATTATTTTTTTATTTTATTTTTCTTTACCAGTTGCTTAGCCGCTGAGAAGGCTATCTGATAAAATTGATAAAGGATGACT
Organism: Cydia fagiglandana; assembly: GCF_963556715.1. Lineage (NCBI taxonomy): Eukaryota > Metazoa > Arthropoda > Insecta > Lepidoptera > Tortricidae > Cydia > Cydia fagiglandana. The sequence goes on from NC_085947.1 coordinate 3,395,271, forward strand.
CACGCTAGACCGGTCCGGGCCGTTCATTTTCTATGGAAAACACCACTCGATCACCGATCAGCCGTCATAGAAAATGACATGTCGGACGCCTCGGTCCGGACCCGGTCCGGTCTAGCGTGAGTCCTTCACACTATAACTTTGTTTTCAGGAATCAGTCGCCATGTTCAGCAGCGTGGGTATAACGGAGATGCGTCCCGTGTTGATATTTATGGCGTATGGCGTAGCGCTGAGCGTTGCCGTCACTGCGGCCGAGCTGCTCGTGTTCCATGCGTAAGAACCCGTTTATATGCGTAAGAACTCGTTTATATGCGTAAGAACCCGTTTATATGCGTAAAAGGAACCCAGCTCCAAGCACAGTTTACTTAAGAGACAAACCATGTCTATTAAACTTCGCCCCGATTTTTTTTGCCAAGGATCTATGACGAATAGAGTTAACAAAAGATGATGTTCTTTGTAAACTCGTGGACCACTTGAGGGTAAGTATTTACAGAGACCAACGGTTAAGAACCACTACCCTGAAGTTTTATAATAGAGTTTTTTTTTTATATTTCAGGTACCGCTATCGTCTTCGCCAACAGCGCCGAGCTGAAGGATTGGCTAGAAGAATATAATTTTATGATGAAAATGTTTTAAGCTAGAGGTACCTACTTAAGATTACGTAGGTACCTATAATACCAGTAGGTACCCATCGTATAATAGTTTAAATTTTATCGATTTTAGAAATACTCCTCCTATCAAGCTTGTGTATTTTCTCATTGAGGATTTTGCTTGTGACAATTAACTTGTGTACAATATTATATATATCAACTTCGAGTCAACAACTGGTGAGAGGTCGCACAGGAGCGAGAAAAGTGGCGCTGTCTTGTGTCGGAGGCCAAGTCTCATTTTGGGTCGCTGAGCCAACGTAGTGAGTGATATCACCTAATAGTTAAATACAATACGATTAATTATATCTATGAAATCATTCCGAGATTGCTTATCGTTACATCGATTCATGATTCTAACAAAGGCTTTATTAACTTAAAGCTTTGTTTACATAGTTAATTACATAATAACATAGAGAACAATATACGCCTAGTTTTCAATTAATGTTTTTATCAATATTTATTGCCTTCAAAATATTGAATCGTGACTACAAAACAACAGAACCAAGTCGATAATTACAGGTTTGGTATTCACAAATTAATTATCGGTTATGAATTCCGATTCTCAAATGATACACGACTAGCGACTGTGAGTGCCTCTTAATTTATTCACGCAGTGTTGCCAACTCGGATTATAAAAATGCTAGACTAATGTCTAGATTATGCCAAAATTCTGCCAAAGATTTTTGAAACACCTATGCTAAAAAAATGCTAAAATATCACTTGAAATTAGACACTTAAAACACATACATTTTTCAAAATTACCGCCTTTTTCTACTGACAAGATCTGCTTGACCAACTTTATATAGTCCGTTGACGTCCATCCGTCCACAAAAGTCATGATTCATATGAAAATATGAACCACATAAGGCGATGGCGCATATTGTTGCTGCCAAGTTGGTGCAATTTTGGCTTAGACTAAATTATGCTAAAAAATATGCCAGATGCTAAATGGAAAATTTTGGTGCCAAAGCGAGTGAAAATATGCCAGATCTGGCATCATTTATGCCAAGTTGGCAACACTGTATTCACGACATTACAAGGAGCTTAGGAGTTAGTGCTTTTAGTCGTTTATTAAGTTTAATTTACGTAGTATTAGTAGACTAAGTGTGCATTATTGTGCTGCATTCTTTTTTCTCGAGCCACCATCCTGTGAACAAAAAATACCGGTTAAATAAAGTTATTAATCGAATTTAAACTGTTGTGAGAGATACTAACATTTAACATTAACTAACATTAATTAACATTAATTTTTAGTGTTCCGTACAGAACTTTGTTCACGGAACACTTATTATTGTAATATGTCGCGCGAGTGACTAAAAACTAGTGAGTCTAAACCGTAAAATTATTCAATAAAGTTATTAAATTTCAAGTTACATCCGACTTATTTTACAATTGTATTGAGAGATAAATAAACTAAACTTATATAATTACCGTTATTACTAACTTCTGCTCGCGACTTCGCCTGCGTGGATTGATAAAAACTAGCCTATGTCGTCCTTTTCGAATCGGAAGCCCAAACTAAATCCATAAGGTTTACTCGGGTAATTCCGAATGTCGAAAACTGCCGGATAATTCCGAAATGAGACTTTTATTATCATGGAATTAAGGGTGATTTTCATCTGAATTTCGGAATTATTCGACATCCGGTATTACCCGAATACACCTTACCAAATTTTGTCCAAATTAGTTCAGCGGTTTTAGCGTGAAGAGGTAACAGACAGATACACTTTGGCATTTATAATATTATATAAATTATCGATTGCAGAAAAGTTGTAGTTTTTAAGAAGAAATCTTGCTTGGCATTGGACAGCTGATGAAGATGGTGATGTACAGCTGTGTTAACATTGTGTGTTAACTATGTTTGTCAAAAGTTGTAGTTCCTGTTACCATTTACCTTCTGTTACCAGATCTGGACGTCCCTTAACTATGATAGATGAAATCTTGGGGGTACACGCTGTGAGACCCTGGACTAAAACAATTGACTGCCACGCTGCTGAACATGTAACAATCATAGGCAAAACCCAGTGGTTCACGTGCTTTAAGAGGCCCTGGATTATAACTGATGTGGCGTCTCCTCTAGCTGTCACTGCTAACGCCGTGCCTCAATAATCTAACAGATGGCGTTAGGGAGCTAAAACGCACAAAAACTACTAAGAAGATACTACGTCTAGAAGGCAATTAGTATGTGAGACCTACATCGCGCTTACGGAGTTATAATGTCAGTTTCTATATATATAACTTCCAACCAACTCTCAGTGGACTTCGGTACCCAGGCATAACACCCGCTGGAGAGAGTACTCTCTATTGCTTCTCTATATTCTACAGTGGAATTTGTAAATTGATGTTAATAATATTGTAAATATATTTGTAAATACTCTCCGCGTCTTCTCGTGTACATTACATAGTATCCCCTCTCTACTTTCCACATAACAATTGATAGAACTTACAGCCGTTTATAAGCAATCTCCAGCAGCAGCACCGCTGGTGCCATGAACATGCCGTACAGCGTGGCCAGCATGGCGGAGTACATGTCCATGATCCCCACACTGCTGAAGGTGTTGACTGTGCCGAGGCACCTCGGCTTGCCCACGTGGAGGCGCTGGTGGATGCAGTGTTGGATGCCGGATTCGCGGATCTTTATGAAGCTGGTGGAAAAAATGGATTTTTGGTAACGGTACGTAACTACACGATGCAGCAGGGGGCTTCCATGTATAAGATAGTATGCAGTTGCTTGCAGTTGCAGTTGCGCGCCAGTGCCGTCCTAGCGTTATGGCCTTTTGTGGGTCCCCTCTTTTTTCAGTCGCAGTCCCTAGCTGCGACCGTCTCCGACCCCGAGAATCCCTTTTAGTCGCCTTTTACGACAGGCAGGGGATACCGTAGCCGTATTCTTACTCCCGGGTTACAGGCCACACGGGCAAGTAGGTACCTAAGGGTCAGGAACAATGGTCAAGTTGGTGAAAGGAACATAGCAAGAGGAGTCTCACTTAAAGACATATTAGGTACTTACTTGATCTTAAACAGGTCTTTGTACGGCGATCGCTTCTGTCCAGGCACCCAGGGGTCTATCTCATTAATGTAGTCTATTTCCACGAGGTCACACTTCTCATCCTCCTGGTAGGTCTCTTGGATGAGACGGTAGCCAGGGTTCAGTTCCATGTGGAAAGCGAAAAGACCCTGCAGATAGTCATAAACAGAATATTAGTAACTTATAGACCCAATATCATCGGCGAAACGAAATCCCACAGATTTCGCTGGTTCGGTCACCTATTAAGATTGGGAGAGGATCGGGCTGCCAAGAGGGCATACTTGAGAAGACAGATACCGCTGGGGAAACAGCTTGGATGTGGATTTGCGTCAACTTCAAGTCGAAGGCAGAAAACGGCGCGTGATCGGGAAATGTGGCGTGCTCTCGTTTCGGAGACCAACCTTTGGCCATATTAGTTAGTTATCTTTCTACCTCCGTGGCCTGAGGGTTTACCGCGAAACACGTTCGACGTGTTGCCTCCCTGTCCCACTTGCGTACGAATTTACAAGTGCGACAGAGAGGCAACACTTCGAACGTGGTTTGCAGTAGGCCCTCTGACTTTTTGCCACGGCTCGCTAAGGGAGTCTGGGGTCAGCTTTACCAGGCTTTCCAAGAATTGAGGTACTCACTAGATTTCTAGGATGATCTTACAATTCCTTTGGGAGACTTAAGGGTTAGGTTTGGTTTGCAGCGTCTTCCGGCGACCTTAACAAGATCGTCTGTCCATCTTGTGGGTGGACGTCCTACGCTGCGCTTGCTAGTCCGTGGTCTCCACTCGAGCACTTTTCGACCCCATCGGCTATGGTTTGCTAATGCAAAAGAATAGAAGTTTTTAAACCTTTCTAATCTTCTCAACTCCTTCCTTCATTGTGTAAAAGTTTGCTTTCTTTCCCTTTGGCGCAATTTTCTTGTTGTAGATTTCTTTGCGAAGAGGTTCGTTCAATTTCTGAAATACGTTAAGATTATTAACTCCTTAAATTCTAAACTCTTGGCTAAACTGGAGTCAAATCATGAGATAATTTTGTACTAAGCAGAGACCGTATGTAAATGAATCAAAAAAATGGAGATGTCACTGTCTCTGACAAGAACTCACGACTTTCGGATGGATACCAGTTTCTCTACCAATAGAGATATCGATATGTCATATGGCATATGGTGGCAAACAGGAATACGGCCCGCCCGATGGTAAGTGGTAATCGTAGCCCATGGATGCCTGTGACGTCAGCAACAGTGATTTTACAATTCGCCGCACCTGTCACCGATGTGAAATTGGGGCCGGCAGATCGTAATGTTCCTGTGTATTGTTTTGAGGATAGTCACATTAAACCAATATACTTATAGGTAAGATAGGTTCGTTAGGTTGCTTCAGATGCCCGAAGGGCAAACTGCCCAGAAATAGGAGCCCCGCGTAGCGGGGCTCCGTCGACTCAGGGAACTAGTCAAAGATTTTCACGTTTCACGATATGCCTAGGAATTTCACGATATGCCTGGTCTTACGATCGGCCGCCGACAGATATATGGCAAATCTGGCATATGACTAGATGTTTTCCACCTTTGTTTTCAAGCTCTCTTCTTCTTCTTCTTCTTAGTGGGATAGGTACTCTTGTACGGCCTTTTTTGTTGCTGCGCGCTATGCTTCACTTTCAAGCTCTACTACCTACATATGTTCTTAAGTTTAGGTACAGTCACGCTCCGTGATTGTTAATGTTGAGCCATGGGACCTAACTAGCTACATTGCTTGATTAATGTCCAATTTAGCTAGAACCTTAAATGACTCAAAAACCGTGGAGTGTGACTGTACCTAACGTAGCAAAATGTTACTCTGTTATATTATGCTTGCGGTTTAGCCTCTGCAGTTTGAAAAATTCCAGGATCTTCCGACCGTCTCGGTCTATTGAAAACAAAAAGAAATCTTTACCTTAAAGAAATACCTATTGTAGGAGAAATCACTGGCGCCCAGTTTGATAGGGGAGTTCAATATGTCCTGTAGACTCCTCACTGAGGAGCTTGGGGCCCGCAGCAATACCACGATGTTGGCAGAGTATGCGGCATACAATATTGTTAGTGCGATGAAGAGTAATAGAGTCACTATCCTTCCTGGAAGTAAATGATGCGAGACCGAAAAGTTAGTGATACTTTTATGATTATGATTTTAAAAAAAATATACCTAATTATAGGCAAAAGATAGCTAATCTATACACGCAAAAATGTAAGTAAGAAATTTAATTATAGAGCAAAAAAATCCAAACAACAGGGTCGAGTGGAGAAGAGGCCTAAAAACCTGACAATGTGACATTTTGATAAGCTAGGTAAGTAATTAAACTAATTAATAAATATGATCACAAATTAGTGCCGGTAGAGTTGTCCAATAAGCAAAACCATAGGATTTATCCTCTAGCCGATACGTCAAACCTTGCCAAGCAAAATTAAATTTTATTTTGTCAACACAAAGTTCAAATTAGAATGGAACAGGACACCTTTTTATAGGTCTCTGGGCGGCTAGAGGTTATAGTTGAGAGGATGTTCAAAGACCCACCTGCTGCTCGCCTGGGTTCCAGAGTACAGCCTTGCTGAAGCACAGCTCCAATTATCAAAATCAACACATCCGCCCACGATCCGTCAAGCTGCAATGGATGCTGCAAAAAACACAGTAAGCTTAAGCCTTATAAAGGCAAAGGGAACATATTTCTCACCTGATTTCGAACTTTATTTCCAAGTGGTAGGGTTCAATTTTGCACAATTCCTAACACCCTATTAATGCCTAATAAAGGGTTAAGTAATTGCAACCTTTGGTACATATTCTTCATGCTAAGAAGGAGGTTGGCACCTTATATTATTTTTTCATGAATTTAAATTAGAGATGCAACGGATAGTTGTTTGGCCGGATACCGGATACCGGATATCCGGCCTGGACCCTGGCCGAATATCCGGTATCCGGCCGCCGGATATTCGGCCGGCGGAACTATACCTACATTTCGGTTTTTCAGGGGCGCATTCTGCAGGATTCACCTGTTTCCTAGTAAACGTTCGCGCGGACTTATTTCTAGGGTCGAAATGAGTGCGCGTGCAAGTCAGTGGAATGATTAAATTATTTTAAAATAATAAACAAGTACGATTTTGACCGTGTCTGTTTCTGAAATCCAATTTGTTTACTCCGAAATCAAGCAATGCTACTATCCGGTATCCGGCCGGATAGCAGGTCACTATCCGGTATCCGGCCGGATAGTAAAATAATGGCCGGATAGGCCGGATACCGGATAGTAACCGGATATCCGGTGCATCTCTAATTTAAATCATAGGTACTCGTAAGAAATTTATTTCTTCATGAAGTTTTCATAACACAATTCATGAAAAGTCATTTCTACTTGTTCGGCATCTTATTGGAGCCTAATAATCAGTCAGTATAGGTCAAGAAATGAATGCTCAAAAAACGTTGTAGAGGGAAATGCTAGGAACACAATTTTTGACTCCGTAACTTTGTTTGGACTTGTTAGGAGGTGAATATATCAAAAGTCCCTGGCTGTAGCCCCGCTGCTGGGGGGTAGAGGGGGGTAAGAAGGTCGAATTTTTCGGTTTTTCATTGATATCTTGGAAACTTTGCGTCTTAGCGACATGACTACTAAGACAAACCGAAAGCTGATAAAATTAGTTACAAGTTTTATCCTGTCAAGTTTTTCGATATCATGAATAGTTTTTGAGATACCCGCTCTTGAAAGTTTATTTAGGGATTTTAATTTTATCTTGATATCTACGTCAGTGAAGCTGTTAGGCCATGTTTGGTATCATTTTCGTATAAATCGGGGGTGCTGAATTCATTTATGGTATCATATTGACACCATTCCGAAGTAAAACCAAAATTTAAAAATAAATATTTTTTTTAAATCCCTCTTCACGCTTAAACCGCTGAACCAATTTCGTTGAAATTTGGTATAGAAATAGTTTAAATCTCGACACACGACATAGGATAGTTTTTATAACCAAAAGCATCTTTTGAGGGTGTGAAAAGTGGGGTGGAAGTTTGTATGGGGAGTCAATAACCGCTGAACCGGTTTAGATGAAATTTAGGACGGAATACATCTGTGATTTAGATGAAAGTGATACCAAACATGACTTCAAACCTTACCTTGAGCAGTATTAACCTCAGGGATTCAGTTTCGTCGACGAAGTTGAATTCCCCCCATACTCCATTTCACAACTTTAAAGGATGATTATTGAGATAAAAAGTATCTTATGTCCTGTCTTGGGACTCGAAATATCTGTATTACCAAATTTCAATTAAATCGGTTGAGCGGTTTAAGCGTGAAGAGGAATTTAAAAAAAAAGGTATTTGTTTAAAGTTTATATGTTTTTTCGTAGGAATGGTGTCAATGTGATACCAAAACTGAATTCAGCACCCCCGATTTATACGAAAATGATACTAAACACGGTCTAGCAGCGTCACTAATGTAGATATCAAGATAAAATTGAAAGCCTGAAATAAACTTTCAAGAGCGGATATCTCAAAAACTATTGAAGATATCGAAAAACTTGACTGAATAAAACTTGTAACAAATTTTATCAGCTTTTGGTTTGTCTTAGTAGTCATGTCGCTAAGACGCAAAATTTCCAAGATATAAGTGAAAAACCGAAAAATGAGACCTTCTTTCCCCCCTCTACCCCCCAGCACTGGGGCTACGGCCGGGGACTTTTGATATGTTCAACTCCTAACTAGTCCAAACAAAGTTACGTAGTCCAAAATTGTGTTCCTAGCATTTCCCTCTATAACTTCTTATTGCTTGGCCTAGTAGGACAAATTGCAAATTGTATACCTCTACCTCTTACTACTTTATTTGGGTTCTGTACGCCTGTTACTGGCCAAACATTTCTTTCATGAATACGAGAAAACGCAACACATAATACGCACTCTACAGTTAGGAACATTAAAAAAGACTATATAATTTACCATTCCCATAGTAGCTTCCCACTTAGACGTGATATACAGGAACAAGGCACAAGCTAGCACACAGACGAGTACTGCCAGCCACACCGCACCAGTAAAAGGGGAGGACAAAGATGTTGGAGACGTAAGCTAGAGGGAACTATGAAATATCCAACTAGGAAAAGTTAAAAAGACTTTCTTTAACTTACCGTGCCCATAGTAGCTTCCCACTTAGACGTGATATACAGGAACAAGGCACAAGCTAGTACACAGACGAATACAGCCAGCCACACCACACCAGTAAAAGGGGAGGGCAAAGATGTTGGAGACGTAAGCTAGAGGGAACTATAAAATATCCAACTAGGAAAAGTAAAAGACTTTCTTTAAATTACCATGCCCATAGTGGCTTCCCACTTAGACGTGATATACAGGAACAAGGCACACGCTAGTACACAGACAAGTACTGCCAGCCACACCGCACCAGTAAAAGGGAGGGCAAAGATGTTGGAGACGTAAGCTAGAGGGGGCTCGCGAAATACGAAGCGGACTGCCGTGGTGCCCACCATTGCGATGTAGTCGATGAGCTTCATGCGCTCTTGGGTGAAGATTGTCAAGGTTCCTGGAACAAGGAGGTTGAATCTTTCTAGAGCTTTGCACTGTTTCGGCTTTCTCGTCACGGAAAAAGGTTTGCGAAATGACGTCCGTTCGGTTAAATAGTATTGGATATGTAGTTTTCAAAGTAACAGTTTGTGGCGTCTCCTCTAGCTGTCATTGCCAACGTCGTGCCATAATAATCTAAGAGATGGCGTTAGGGAGCTAGAACGCAATTAGTATGAGACCTACATCGCGCTTACGGAATTTTAACGCCAGTTGCTAAATATACCTATAACTTCCGACCAACTCTCAGTGGACTTCGTTGCCCAGGCATAACACCCGCCTGGAGAGAGTACTCTCTATTGCCTCTCTACCTTCTACAAGTTAATTACCTACTAGTTGCCTACTTATTTTTGAAACCGAATCCATCTAGTCTTCTAATTAAGAAGGAAAACTATAAGCTAGTTGTTATTGGGTTTAATCTGGTTTCTTACAATGTTTTCATTCTCTTTTTAAGCTGAATCTCCCGTCAAACTCAAAGTCATTTTATTGAGGCACGAAATTATGACCTTGAATGAGACAAAGTTAAAATCGCTAAGTATCTGTTTCTGCAGTGGATTCTTTTACAAATAGCCTAATTTGCAGAACTTTCAGAAACAAATGGAAAACGAGTGTGAGATCTTCTTGCTCTTGGCACAGAATGTCTTTGTTTTGGCGTGAAGTGGCGCAGAATAGGACAGAATGCTGTTCTTTTGTGTCAAAGGCCAAGATACTTTTTTACTGAGCCAGTGAAGTGCTGGAGTGGAAGTGCTCGAGTGGAGACCACGGACTAGCAAGCGCAGCGTAGGACGTCCACCCACAAGATGGACAGACGACCTTGTTAAGGTCGCCGGAAGACGATGGATGCGGGTCGCTTCCAACCGGCACGTACGGAGGTCCAAGGGGGAGGCCTATTATGTTCAGCAGTGGACGTCTTATGGCTGAGATGATGAGTGAAGTAAGGTCTCACCGATATCCCCTTCTTTCTTGATGAGCCGCTCTATAATGCCGTTCCAGGAGCCGTTCTTGTCCACATAACCCCAGGTGTTGGTGAATATCAGCTTCTCCGTAGAGTTCATCATCTCGAAGCAGATCTTCACCACCATGTATGACATCTTTGTTATGGAGTCTTGGTGTAAGTTTCTGGAGAAAAATAATAGATACTGGAGTGACAGTCAGCAGCGGAAGTAGATAAGCGGGTGAGATTTAAAATGAGCGGAACACAGACGCGTATGTGCTATTTTGAACACTTCGCATGTTGCTGACTGTACAAAAATAGATGCAAATTAATGGGCGTAGTACACTCTTGAAAGAAGGACCTACCTAGGTGTATAAAAATCAGAAGATAGGCCATAAGTTTTTAGATTTTACAGTGCATATGGTGCTACTTTACCACCCTAGGGCGGGATTAAGGACAATGCGTGCCTATGTCAAAAATTTAAAACGGCCATATGTACTTAAAAAGTTGTACAATACACGCGCGATAAGGTAATTCGCAACTCGTGTCAATTTAAAACACTCCCTTCGGTCGTGTTTCAATTTATTGCCACTCGTTGCGAATTTTCTACTTTTCGCAATTGTATCGTAATGTACTATTTCTCCCCATTTATTCCTGAAATCGTGTGTTATGATCAGATGTCATTAATATTACGGGAATAAAAAGTTAACTTAAATGTTGGTAAGTACTTTATTTTAATATAATTTTTATAACTTCCCATTGCTAATATCGTTATCAGTTTTCTGTGTTATTAACATTTAAATATAAGCATTCGAGGTGGTTGTTTACATAAGAGAATTTAGGGTGTCATTATTCATAATAATATTTGTGCCCTGGGGACAAATGGGATATTTAGTTAACACTGAATTTAGGCGTCAAAGTTTATTTGTTCGTAACTAACTTACATGACGTCTAATGTAAATAACAGCACATAACACTAGAAAAACTAGTTATGACATAATAGGCGCCTACTGAGCTTAATTTGAGAATCTTCATCATATTAAATATTATAGGTATAATTTGATTATCGATTTACAAATCACCACATTAGTCATATTAACCGCAGCGCCACATGCAAAGTATCAATTACGTGTCCAAGTGATTGTATTATTATGTAAATTTACATTAGGTACATTTAAATACTGCATATAAGTATAAACTATGTTAATATAGTTTTGTTTACCATCATTATTTCATTAAATATGTCTTTAATAGGATCCGATCCGACCGAATTTGTAGTCATCTTTTTTTTTTTTCAAAAACGATTTATTTTGTTCCACGACCGAGGTTCGCATCCACACGATTTTGTCAACCACACTTATTTGAAAGGATACATAAATAACTTTTGCAGAACTTTCTGGTTGACGTAATGGTGAGCAGCTGGCGGCTTCCTCGCACAACCTACGAGTATTAGCATTGCGATACAGCGTGGAAATACCACCAGTATACTTGGTTCAATGCCTTAAGGGCCTATTTTAGATTTACAAGCTAGTTATTAATTTCTTTTAGTACCTAATACCACTGTAATATCTTGTGTTCTACGTTGTACCGATATAAGGAAGTATCGATATACCTATTGGAAGTCGATAAATGAGAACTCCCAATGGCAGTTCAAAAATGCTACAATAATTCTGGTCTCTGTAAATAACTTACAATCTGTCATCCATATGTTTCCTAGTATCATTGCTGTCAGTTATAACATTGACCATCGTCAACGTATGCCTCCTTATATCCATTCTCCTAGTAGACAGGATCTTGCTCTTCCTATAATCTTCTACTACGCCATATTTGTTAGCCACAGCTTTTGATTTGTTATAGTAAGTTATTATAGCCGTGTTGTTGCTTCTCTTGTCTATGGGTCGCCATAGAGCTCTGGTGCTGTAGATTAGTTGAGAGTTCTCTATTATTTTGTAAACTGTAACAAGAATATTGATTAGGTATATAAAATTAATCTTTTCACCGTGGAATTTTTCATCGAGCGTGCTCGTGTCCTCGCCGGTACACTTTGACATATTTATCAGACTGCGGCGTGGCGAAATGAGCTGATGGATATTGTATGTCTTAAAGAACATCACTCGCAATCGTCGCACAAAGTACAAAGCAAACTTGGACTGGAACCTCTGGCCCCAATTTCACCACGGTGACAGGTGCGACAATTGTAAAACATCAGTGTTGCTGACGTCACAGGCATCTATGGGCTACGGTTACCGCTTACCATCGGGCGGGCCGTATTCCTGATTGCCACCATCATTTGTATTATTAAAAAAAACTTTATTATATCAAAAAAAAACAGATATTTCTCTTGCTAAGTTTATGACAATTGTCACAAGAAACACGACAATTGTCACGAAATTCCGACATATAACTCATTTACTCATCGTAGGCCACGTCTACGCCTCGGCTAGTCTGTGGCCATGAGTAAGCCCATTCATAATAATAAAAAAAAAAAAATCCTGTCAAGATTCACCAACAATTCTACAAATATGTCGACTAGAAAAAGAATTCTTGTTTCACAACATAATTGTAATACCTACATACAATTGTAGCAAAATGCCTGTCATGTTTGTAAGTATTTCTATAGAAAATATTTTATAAAATTGTAATATGTCACCTGTCGCTTGACAATTGTCACTCGACATATTTCACTGACAATTGTAGCCGTGGTGAAATTGGGGCCGGTGGCATGAGCTTTGCCAAAAATGTGGGAGGTCGTCCCGCTCACGCATCGGCCTCCACAGTCACCAAACCCTTTGTCTAAACAGCAATGCATAAATCGTCTGCAATAGATGGAAAGGCCTGTGATGTGATGGAGTACATCACTGCGTAATGCGTATGCGCTGCGTTAAGTTCAGGCGCGTCTTGTCGGCCCTTTGTCCTTTACACTGCTACATATTAGCAAAATGATTGATCGATTCGTATTTCAATATGATTATCCTTTTTTTAATCAAGATCTATTTAATAATGCGTTATCATTCGCTCTGCCTGCGCGCACATGTCCTTGAATCGTCCTAACATGCCAAACAAAGTTACATAAAGGTCGCATACTTAATGCGTGTGTTTGCACTTAATTGCAATGTTTGACAACGATTGGTAAAGTCAAACAATAATATTTCTTTTTATTGGTTGATTGGATTAGGTACAGTCAAGGAAATTAAATTCCGACCCATTTCGTACTTTGTCACAGTGACAATCAATATAAAAGCCGCTAGAGACCTCATACGGTTGTCACTGTGACAAAGTACTATATGCCCCGACCAGTCTACAAACAGTGCCTAGATTCGTACTTCAATGATTTCGGAAGGTTGCGGATAAGTGGCGTAGGTACAGTCGCCATCAGATATATCGGAGCGGCCAAGGCGCTCAAAAATATCTCAACACGCCTCTATTGTCAAGGCGCTAGAGTGCGTGTTCAGATATTTTTGAGCACCTTGGCCGCTCCGATATATCTGATGGCGACTGTACTTGAAGAGGGGCTTATGCGCAGCAGTGATGATCCCACCTTCAACGTATTGGTAATCCTCTCCTCTCCGTTGCGCTATAATGACGTCACTATCGACCAGCATAGCCAATTGATCCAAGACGTTCAGCTCAGTTTGGTCTTGGCTTATTAACAGCCAGCGGTATGGAGACTTGAAGAAACCTTCGTCGCTGGCCTGAAAAAATAATTACATTTTCTCAGTTGATATGATCGATGTCCAAGGGGAGGTAGGGCCATTTAGTTACATATTTTACTCTCTAAAGAGGGGCAGATGTATCAAATCAAATCATTTGTCTCCAGGCAACTAAGGCCCTTACACACCAACACAGGTATATACAATTATTACAAAAATTTTTTCGTCACGCAGTTTTCTGTTGCGGTGTCACCTGCTCTGGTGTAGGATTCGGCAGATTAATCCCACGGAATCGCCGAAAGTTCACAACCTTCGGCCAGAAGTCCGCGCTCGCGATGGTTTCCAGCAGCGGCCGCGGCGCGCGCACCACAAAGGCTTCGCTATGATATGTCACTTCATCTAGAGTAGCGTTAACCTCAGATGATGATGAACCATCAGCCGAGGGTGGGATAACCTCGTCAAGCAAATCTCTCCAGTCCGATCTATACGTGGTACCTATTCCTTCTCCAAATTCTCACCCCTAAGGTCCTGGTGCTCTGTTCGACGTCTTCCAGCTATCTGAGCTTGAGCATGCCTCTGCTTCTGCGGCCCTGCAGTCTGCCTTCTAGAAGGCGAGGCGTTTGGGTACTCTGGTGGACTCTGGCCTCCGAATAAAGAGTAACAGTTTACCATAATACAGGAATACCTTGATCAAGAAGTCATCAGTTCCTCTGCACCTCAAGTCTGCCACTATGACGAGGTTTTGCAGAAACAACTCGGGTCTATTCGGCTGCAGTGATGCCGCTATACTGATTCCAGTATCGCGCAGACTCTTCGCTAGATTTGTCAGCTCATCTGAACAGAATAAGTAGATAAAGTATGAAGGGTTTCGCATTCAGTATATATCAAAGGCTAATGGAAACTTACATGCACTCCAACAGACATAAGGTGTCAACACAGCTGTGGCCCTATCATCGAGTGTAACGAAAGACACTATCATATTAATGTCATTATCATCAAAAGCCTTTCCTAAACTCAAATAATAAACAATTACAAACAAAAATAATATCTTCATCTTTACAATTTACTAATCCACTCAAAAATATAAAATATTTTTTTATAAGTTTGTGAGAAATATTCGTAATAATAATAAGTTCATTTTTGTACACGCGACGCCACTGTTCTTACGAATATCGCTTTGAGTTACCTCCAAAGAGTTGTTTCTTTGGAGAAACTATGAAATTTTTATGAGCATTACCTATTACTGATGCTTTCTTTTGGTTTAAGTGGATAGGTACTATTATGTTAGAAAGCTTTTGAGTATTTAATTTTAGACTCTTTGTCCTTTTTAGTTTTTTTAGCCAGAAAATACATGCACAAATACGAATAGGCCAAGAAATAAGAAGTTATAGAGGGAAATGCTAGGAACACAATTTTTGACTCCGTAACTTTGTTTGGACTAGTTAGGAGGTGAACATATCAAAAGTCCCCGGCCGTAGCCCCGGTGCTGGGGGGGAGAGGGGGGAAAGAAGGTCTCATTTTTCGGTTTTTCACTAATATCTTGGAAACTTTGCGTCTTAGCGACATGACTACTGAGACAAACCAAAAGCTGATAAAATTTGTTACAAGTTTTATTCAGTCAAGTTTTTCGATATATTGAATAGTTTTTGAGATATCCGCTCTTGAAAGTTTATTTAGGGCTTTCAATTTTATCTTGATATCTACATTAGTGAAGCTGCTAGGCCGTGTTTGGTATCATTTTCGTATAAATCGGGGGTGCTGAATTCATTTTTGGTATCACATTGACACCATTCCTTAGAAAAAACATATAAACTTTAAACAAATACCTTTTTTTTTAAATTCCTCTTCACGCTTAAACCGCTCAACCAATTTAATTGTAATTTGGTATACAGATATTTCGAGTCCCAAGACAGGACATAAGATACTTTTTATCTCAATAATCATCCTTTAAAGTTGTGAAATGGAGTATGGGAGGAATTCAACTTCGTCGACGAAACTGAATTCCTGAGGTAAATACTGCTTAAGGTAAAGTTTGAAGTCATGTTAGGTATCATTTTCATCTAAATCACAGATGTATACCATCCTAAATTTCACCTAAACCGGTTCAGCGGTTATTGACTCCTCATACAAACTTCCACCCCACTTTTCACATCCTCAAAAGATGCTTTTGGTTATAAAAACCATCCTATGTCCTGTGTCGAGACTGAAACTATTTCTATACAAAATTTCAACGAAATTGGTTCAGCGGTTTAAGCGTGAAGAGGGATTTTTAAAAATATATATTTTTTAATTTTGGTTTTACTTCGGAATAGTGTCAATGTGATACCATAAATGAATTCAGCACCCCCGATTTATACGAAAATGATACCAAACATGGCCTAACAGCATCACTGATGTAGATATCAAGATAAAATTAAAATCCCTAAATAAACTTTCAAGAGCGGGTATCTCAAAAACTATTCAAGATATCGAAAAACTTGACTTGATAAAACTTGTAACTAATTTTATGAGCTTTCGGTTTGTCTTAGTAGTCATGTCGCTAAGATGCAAAGTTTCCAAGATATCAATGAAAAACCGAAAAATTCGACCTTCTTACCCCCCTCTACCCCGCAGCACCGGGGCTACAGCCGGGGACTTTTGATATGTTCACCTCCTAACTAGTCTAAACAAAGTTACGGAGTCAAAAATTGTGTTCCTAGCATTTCCCTCTACAACATTTTTTGAGCATTCATTTACTGACCTAGAATAAGTTTTTTGACAAATATTTTTTGATACATGCTTTTATCGCTGACTGTATTTTTCTTTCAACTTTTCCTGTTGAAAGAAAAACTGTTGAACAGGCAACTAATACATATATAATGTATTCAACTAGACAATCCTAATATCATATTCATACAAATTTTGTATGATTTGATAGAGTTTAGAATGCCCCAGCTAATGTCTTGAATTTAAATATTCTCGTCGTAGGTAATATCAAAATTATTTAATTTAAATAAATCCCAAGTCGTTTCTCTCATAAAACTAAACGTTCATGGTAGTACAGGATGTTAGTAAATATTCTCTTTAAGCCATATTACAGACAGTCAGCATATCATTAGCTAGCTAATGCTTCCAATTTTAATGAGAACGCATGACACACGCCACTTTACTTGTTTATTTATTTAATGACATCATAATGTAAGAGTATAGTATCTACAGACGCAGTATAATAACATGCAACACGACTGAGGATTAGGTTAAGCGTATGCTGAGACGCAGGCGACGCAGTTAGCGCAGCGCAGAGCAGAGCAGATTTTGTAAAATATGGAAAGTCCTCAAGCTTCAGCGTGCGTAGCTCAAGGACGTTATACTTTACAAAATCTGCTCTGCGCTGCGCTGCGTCGCCTGCGTCTCGGTATACGCTTAGCCTGTCGTTTGTGTATAAATTGTATAATAACGATTCTGACCAATTTATTTTTCTCGATAATGACACTATGAATGATTTGTTCTGCTCGATACGATACAACCCACGATTTTTTGAACACCACACTCTTACAAAAGGTTAACAACTTTAAATTATGTCACACATTCACCTCCTCAGGCTTTCCATCTTTAACTTAAAACATTGTAATATTGATCGTAAAAAATTGGTACAAAATTAGTTTGCAATGTTTTCCACTACTACGTTACTTCTTTGTTTAAATATGTACGTATATTGTACCACCGCCCACACTGTTAACGGACAGTTTGTAGACCTTATTACAAAAGGCATAAGGTCCACCGATGGACAGTTAAGAGTGTTGCTATATGTCCAACGCCACGTTGAGCTTAATAATAATAAGTGAAGTCAATATACTGCATATATTCTAATACTGGAGTATGTTTATTTATTTACATTTGAAATCGTATAAGTCATTCGGATTACGTTTTTATGTCAAGTTGAGAACCTCTTTCTTTCTGAAGTCTGTTAAAGAAAAAATCCTAGGCCATTGTTACACAAGGTCCCTGTGAATTTGTACAAATAGGACATATTCGGGAACAGTGGCGTATTTTTATTTGTAGTGCTTGCCGCCCTAGGCCCCAGGCCCTTATTGACCTAATTCCAGGCCCTGTAGTAACTACGAGCCGCCCCTTTCTCAGCACCAATCTATACAGTATGTGTCTGACCATCGGGCTTTAATTCCAGGGCTTGATTTTACTCGCTAAACTGAGCTACTTTTACTATGGGACCAACCATAAAATCGGGGAAAAATGTATGGCTTTTCCATATTAGAAAACGTCGACATCTGATCAGCCAAAATGTATGAAAAAGTAAATTTTTTTTTGGGTTTACGGGGTTGGTGCCATAATTAAAGTAGCTCAGTTTAGCGAGTAGAATCGAGCCCTGGATTTAAAGCCCCATGGTCAGTAACACCCTGTAGACTGCCGCCTTGCTGCCTCCTGCCTCCCCTAATATCTTGCTTGCCGCTCTAGGTCCGGGCACAGAATAAATAATTAGGTACAGAAGACTCACTCTCTAACAAAACGCGTCTGTCACGATCAGCACAGTTATGGCCGCTAGGTGGCGACAGCGCCACGCGCAGCTTATGGCAAACCCAAAATTGGGGTCGAACGGATGGACTTTTAGCTACCTGTAGCAAAGCGACGAAATCGCGGAGTGAGCCACGCCTGGCCCGGGCCTACTGGGCCTTAGAGCAAATCCGCCACTGTTCGGGAAGAAACAAAAATATGAATTAATCCAAGAAACGATAGTTCTTAAGACTATACAAATAGGATCGAAATTCAAACGGATTTCCAAAAGCCAACTACTTTAAGTTTATTATGCATTTATCTATGATTTCTAAGAACTGTATGAAACCATGTAATCAGTGAAATGACTTATTAGTGTTATTAGCGATCATTCCTCGGAGCTATGGTAATCTGCCAAGCACAAGCAAGTTAAAGTCGTATTACGTAACAAATAGGTACATTTTTGCAGTGAAATGCCTGATGTATCCTGTAGTTCTTGACACACTTTTCAAAGGGAAAAAGTTAAAGTTTAACAGAAAGATTAAAGTTTCAACCTTAAATTCATATTTATAAGGTATTTATTGTGTGCATGTTTTGTACAATGAATGGGCTGTAGAACTGCAGTTGCAGTTCTGAGAAGCTATAAAATGAGATTTTGACGCAGCTTTTATTCCCAGTACGGGGTTACTGGGTCATAAGTTAAAATGACTAGTGTAATTCATAATAAAAGTGTCCTCAATCGGGACAGTAGGTACTTACAAATAGGGTAACTATGTTTGTATTGTAGTATTTAAGCGTCCCTGAGTAGGTATTCTTTTAATTTGTTCACAGGTTCACACACTCAGTAAAATAATAGGTACCTAGGTGTTTTATTCTCCTGAAAACTAAAACTAATACTAAATTAAAATAGGTACGTCTAAGAAATTGGGCCCCTTTGGCATGGTGCCGAGGACGCTGGCAGCATTTCCCCGCTGTATTGCGATGCTAATACGTTGTGCGAGAAAGCTGCCAGCTCTTCGGTCACCACCGAAGTCAAGTAATCTTTTTGACAGCTCTTTATAACGGGCAAAGGGTCTCAACCCCAAATGGCATAAAAAATACTCGGGGCCGAGACCCCTGTACTTCTGGAATTTGAGCTTTTAGTTTATTTCATATAATATTATCCGCATGTTAAATGAATGCACTTCGAACTCCCGCCCACAATCAGGAGCATGCATCTGCCACTCATACCTACATATTTCCTTTATGTAAATAAGCAAATTCATAATCATAATAAATGTAAATATTTAACCCCAAGAAAAACAATAAATGTGAAAAAGGGCCAAGTTCGGATTTGTACCTTCTTACTTGAAAAAAAATCTACCTGAATTACTTACAGCTTGAAACTATATATAAATTGAATTTTAACTTTTTTAGTTCCTAAATATTTTAAAATTAAATGCTTGAAGAAAAGGTAGTATACCTTTAACTTTAATTTTAAAGTATTTAGGTAATTAATATATAATAATTAAAATGAGCCTATATCCTGGAGAGCAAGTTACAAGAATATGGAATATCTAACCATAAAGGTTTACTGGAGGAGATCCCTTAAAGGGATAAATTCGCCTTTGTCCTAATGACGAATGTTATTTTTCCTGTTGTTTTGATTTTTGTACAATAAAGTGTTTTACTACTACTACTAAAATTAAAGGAAAAATAGACATCATATTTTTTTCCTCGACTCTTCACATTTTTTCACCCAAACTTGGCAAACACACTGACG
This sequence comes from Cydia fagiglandana, assembly GCF_963556715.1. Taxonomy (NCBI): domain Eukaryota; kingdom Metazoa; phylum Arthropoda; class Insecta; order Lepidoptera; family Tortricidae; genus Cydia; species Cydia fagiglandana. The sequence goes on from NC_085947.1 coordinate 3,415,352, forward strand.
TGTACAATACAATCGTACGGTTAGTCATTACTTGCGTACGCGCAGCATTCCGTGACATCCGCGTGTTGCTGTCATCTTGCATAGTCACTTAGTCATCCCAATACTATGAGATCAAAGAACTTGAGAGCTTTGAAGTGATGTGTATTGATGAACTGAAGACTACAACATAATTATAATGTCATGTAAATTTATATAACTTGTGGATTAATTATTTTTTCACCACACCAGCTCGGAAAGGCTTACTTTGCATTTCAAAAACTGATAGCAAAGTTGCATTTAATTCACATGTGAGGCAAAGTAATCAAATGCAAATTATGAGTTGTTTTCTTATGTTTGATGGTAGAATTGACTTTTAAATGATGATTTTGGATGATAAATATTTAATAACATTCATTTGGATTTGATTTTGTTTGATATTTTACATTAATATTTGCTTCAGGTTGGTGCAGTGAAAATTTTTGTGTTTCACTCGGAGGCAAATTTTGTTTAACCCTCGTGCTTTGAAACCCTCGCAACGCTCAAGATTCCATTTTTCGAACCACTCGCTACGCTCGTGGTTCAATTTTGGAATCTTTAGCTGGCTCGGGTATCAATATTAGCACGAGCGGTTAAACAACAACTTTGCCCCCTTGTAAAACAAATAACTATTTCACATCACCTAATAGGAAAATGGAATTTTCTTCCCTGCTAGGGGACCAAAGTGGCACTTTTCTGTTCAACGACATTTCATTGCCAGTATAAAATATTAATATAATTAACTATGAACATCGTATGTAGGTACAGCCTGGCAAAAAAGAGTAGAAATTAAAAAGTGGCAACACTGTAGTGTCAACACTAAGATTTTTTTATTTTCCTCATAGTTGATGTGAAAAGCAGTATGATACGGTATCAAAATTATTTCGTCTTGGGCGTTAACACTTGAATCCCTCATTACGCCCAGGATTCTACTTTAGAATCCCACACGTAGTGAGAACGTAAGAACGTATTGTAGAATCCATCGCTTCATTCAGGTGAATCCTGAACGCCCTTGACGGAAATATATCATTTTGATCCCTTGTAACACAAACTACTACTGTGATCATTCGTACAGTCAAGGAATTTAAATTCCGACCCATTTCGTACTTTGTCACAGTGACAACCGTATGAGGTCTCTAGCGGCTTTCATATTGATTGTCACTGTGACAAAGTACGAAATGGGTCGGAATTTAAATTCCTTGACTGTACAAATCAGTCCTTTGATTCGGTCAAATTGTGTTTTTTAAAAACTAATTATAGCCAGCATTCTATGAATGTAGTATGATACCTTTGGATATGGTGCTTTACGCACACTAGCGTCCCGTCCCCTCCCCCTGACGCAACCCCCCCATTTTAGCATAAATATGTCCCGGTTGAGAGTTTTTTTTGTTTTTTGGGGAAAGTATACAATATAGGAAAAAAGTGTCAATGAAAGAAATGTTCCCTATGAAATTCTAAACAAAAAAGGTTATATTCATTTTTTTGATACGACGCACCATATTGATGTTATAGCTAGATGAACTTCGACAAAATGTAACCGTTGAAAAACTTGTTGAAGGTCAATATAACATAGTACGTGACAGTACAGAAAGAAATCTTCACGGAGAATAAGCTTGCAAGCTTATTCTCCATATTAGATTTATTTCAGTGCTATCACGTACTAACTTATATTGAACTTCAACAAGTTAATGCATGAATATGGTGAGTCTTACCAAAAAGTTGTATATAACCTTTTTTGTTTAAAATTTATTAAGGATTATTTCTTACCTTGACACTTTTTTCCTAACTCTAATACTTTTCTCAAAAATAAAAAAAAAACCGTAATCCGGGACATATTTCGTGCTAAAAGGGGGGGTTGCGTCAGGGGGAGGGGGAGGGACGCTAGTGTGCGTAAAGCTCCATACCCTAAGGTATCATACTACATTCATAAAAGGCTGGCTATAATTAGTTTGTCTTTCCCATACATTAGAACACAATTTAACCGAATCACTTTGAAACAAATGCAAATTGTTTTTACCGCTGGACAAGAATACATAATTTCAACCTTACATTGACTCAAGTTCGTTTTTTTTTAGCATTAGAAAGAACTTGCAAGAATATAAGCGATCTTGGCATGTCTTTTAATTGAAAAACGCTTTTTAAATTTGATTTTTAACTATTACTTATGAAAGCAGAGGAATATAAATGGTCGTATTAGATTCATAATTGTAACATATTTGCCGTAACTTATTTTTAAAATGTGCTTTTCAATTAAAAGACACATCAAGATTGTTTACCTTTTTTCTAATGCTAAAAAAACGAGGTATCGTTCTTAAATACATACATAAGTGTGTATACAGGGGTACTAAGTTAAGTTCTGCTTACTGTACTATTTGCTTTGTTCAATCGTGGATCGTTAATTCTCTGACTAACATACCTATACTGACTATAATGACTAACATAGACCAAACCGCAAATTATAATAACATCCGCTAATTATAAACAGATTATTGAGTTAACATTAGCGTCCGACGCATCATTTTGTTATAGACGATAATATATACTTATGAGAGTTATGAGGCATTATGAGCTGTAGGTAGGTAAGTAGGTACTATTTTCTTGTGACTGCTACTTATAGTTATTGGCCAGTATATAGTAATTGGTAGAGATGCAACGGATAGTTGTTTGGCCGGATACCGGATACCGGATATTCAGCCTGACCATCGGCCGAATATCCGGTATCCGGCCGCCGAATATTCGGCCAGCGGAACTATACCTACATTTCGGTTTTTCAGGTGCGCATTCTGCAGGTTTGACCTGTTTCCTAGTAAACGTTCGCGCGGACTCATTTCTAGGTTCGAAATGAGCGTGCGTGCAAGTCAGTGGAATGATTAAATTGTTTTAAAATAATAAACAAGTACGATTATGACTGATGTCTGTTTCTTAAATCCAATTTGTTTACTCCGAAATCAAGCTATGTAGCTATCCGGTATCCGGCCGGATAGTAGGTCACTATCCGGTATCCGGCCGGATAGTTGGTTACTATCCGGTATCCGGCCGGATAGAAGGTCACTATGCGGTATCGGCCGGATAGTAAAATAATGGCCGAATAGGCCGGATACCGGATAGTAACCGGATATCCGGTGCATCTCTAGTAATTGGCCACTTTTAACAATACCTAAGGTTTCAATTGGCTTGTTTATTTCTGATTTGTTAGGAGTGACCAATTACTATAGCATTAACCCTAAGAGAGCAGGGGCCGATTTTTGAATTTCGAGCGCTCGATTTCTTGTGGATCCCTTAATAGTACTAGGCATTTAAATTTAAGCTAATAGAATTGAAAACAATTTCTAAGTATCAGTTGAATTTAAAAAAACCGGGCAAGTGCGAGTCGGACTCGCGCACGAAGGGTTCCGTACCATAAAGCAAAAAAAAAAACGGAAAGAAATGCAAAAAGAAAACGGTCACCCATCCAAGTACTGACCACGCCCGACGTTGCTTAACTTTGGTCAAAAATCACGTTTGCTGTATGGGAGCCCCACTTAAATCTTTATTTTCTTCTGTTTTTATAGCGGCAACAGAAATACATCATCTGTGAAAATTTCAACTGTCTAGCTATCACGGTTCGTGAGATACAGCCTGTTGACAGACAGACGGACAGCGAAGTCTTAGTAATAGGGTCCCGTTTTACCCTTTGGGTACGGAACCCTAAAAAAATAGCATTTTGCCGTTTTCCATAGATTTTTGAGTGACAAAATCGACCGCTCGAAATTCAAAAATTGACCCATAGAACCCTAGTTTATTAATTCGAAACAAGATCGACATATTATAATCGGAGACACGTGTAGGCATTTTTTTAAAATACATATTAATACAGCTAGAAAATTTAAATGCCTATACGAGTGCAACGACCTGTCAATTGCCTAAAAGTCTCCAAAATGCGAACAGATAACTACAGTTTGGTCTATCTTATATAGTCAATTAAAGTCTAGGTATACATAAGTAAAGCTCTGCATGCAAAAATGGAATCTACCTTCTTTAAGATAAGGTTTTAATTGAAGCAGCGCAAAAGTCAAGGGGCTGGTTTTGTAAGAAAATTGAGTTTTGGCTATCGGAGGTTGATCCCAGTTGGTCTCTGGCCGATAAGGCACCTTTGACTCTAATTTACGTACTGGTACTTTCGCCATTTGAGTAGATAAGCAATGATTAGTGCACACAATGGATAGGTACTTAGGTCGTAAAAATACTGCGCACAGTGAATAAAATTATCTCATTTTATAGGGCGGGATTTAAGTAAGTAGGTATGTACGTATTGTTATTAAGATTTGTAAGTACCTAGTTAGTAGACTTACTATGTATATATGTAGTTATTATGTGTAGTAACATACGTTGTTGTTGTTGCTTAATTTTTTAAATACAGAATGTAACAAAATAGTGGGGGTATAATCGATTATGTATTCTGAAGGAAAAAGAAACAGAATAAAAAAAATTCACGCGAAAATATCACATCCTGTAATATGTACCTACTTGTACCTATTACATTATTTTTATTTGAGTCTCTGAGTACTGAAAACATCGACAGATGGACGCACAGAATCGCACCAAAACGTGTCCCGCCTCCTGTGAAAAGTGCAGCGTAAGAATTAAATTTGAGATGTCAAATTTAATTCTCTTAAATTTGCGATGTCTACTGGAAAGATGCAAACGAGTTAAGCAATTTAAGCGTACAATATGCATAATGAAAACGTTTGCGACTGGATGATTCGCCCTAATGAAAATATGGGTTTTTACCGAAACTATACCTATGTAACTAGTTACCGAAGCGCCAAAACGAGAGTGATCAAACTGAGAACACTCCCTCAGTGCAACCCGCTCAGAGACCAGTTTTTTAACGACGGACATCGAGACATAACTGCATGTTAATATGTTACGAATTGGTAATAAACGGACCGATTACCGCTTACGTTGACAGCTATTCGGATCGCTATTTAAACATATGTCATCTATTTAAAGGATTTAAGTACGGCTACCACCAGTTTGACTCCGACATATTCGCTAACGAGTGCGTAACTTACTTAATTTTTAGACGTCTCTACGAGTAAACATAAACTTAGTCAAATATAACGCCATTAGTTTAGTTTTGGCAGGATATTCCCTTTTACAAGCTTATAGTATAATTTTACCTACTTACACACTGTTGTACCTTTATTTTTTGTGTAGGTACCTACTCTGTTCTCGGACCCGTAAGGCTGGTTTAACGATTCGTCATCGCTTCGACATATCCAATTTGGAGTGCCCTTGGCCGATTTCTTAAGCGTTAAGTTAAGAGTAACATCATCGGATGCCAATCACGTAACTTATGGTTGAATGGAAAAAAAAAATAATAAGTAAGTATTCGTTTGTTACTTGTTTATTATAGATGGTCAAGCAAATCTTGTCAGTAGAAAAAGGCGCGAAATTCAAATTTTGTATGAGACGATATCCCTTCGCGCCTACATTTTTCAAATTTGCCGCCTTTTTCTACTGACAAGATCTGCTTGACCAAGTATATTTGTTATTTTATTTATGGGTAAGTTTTATTTAACCCGACTTTTTTTGTATAACGCCGGTGGCAAACAAGCATATATTTTTTGAAGAGCCCCTGGAAGACAATTGCATTTTAAAAGGTATATAATTAATATTTAAATTAAATACTAGAAGGATTTACGGAAATAATACGTAAGTATCGGAAAAATCATCACACCAGTCATCATGCTAACATTACATTCATCATAATGTACCTTAACCCAATATTAGCTAATCTACTTTAATAAAACTCATCCAGAATTAATTATAAATAAATAAAAATAAATAAATTTGGCCATGTGATCGTCTAGTGAAATTAATACGTTGTGAACCTTAGTACCCTTCGTCTTTTATGTGCAGACTGATTAGATTTGGATTTAAAATACTACCCCTAAAATACCCTATGTAATTGTAAATATTTCTACTGTATTTCTATATTATAACACTATCATATGAAAAAAATTAAATAATAAATTATATTTTTTAGAATTTATCTTCTACCGAGCCCTACCGTGACCAGTTACCATGAACAGTAGTGTAAGCCCTTGTTGTTTGTAATTATATTTTCCTTTTATATCCATTCGCTAATCTAGCTAGCTAAAGGAAAATATGTATATGTAAATGTTGCAAAAATTAATACGTACAAACATACTTTATCTACTGTCACGCCTCAGATGAAGTCGGGTCTCTAAACTAAATAATACCTATTTTATTTTGTTTTGTTTTTAATAGGTATTCCTAAACACTATGTAATATTTACTTTTATCTGCGTTTCGGAACCTATTTTCAGACAAGAAGAAACGCCAAGAAACTTATCTGAATATACTATAAATGTATGGAATACTGAAGCGATCGTCTAATAAACATGACTTTTTAACCCTTAGATACCCAATATAGAAAAGCTCAAATTGTCACTAGTGAACTGCTTCGCCTGTCACTAGCTCCCTATAACAAAATTATTTAGTATGTCCTCAAATAACTTTGTTCCCCTATCTCACCAAATATAAAAATGTATTACCTTTAAATCATATTTAATATACGAGCCTCAGTAACCCATCCATATGCTACTAAAACTAGACTTTAATTTATTCTGTATTTTAAAACAATTAACACTCTAATGATTTTAACACTGTATGTAACCAAAATACATGTGAAAGAATAAATAATAATAAAGAAAGAAATAATAATTAACCCTAACACCCAAATAATGACTCTACCCTAACTCTACCCCAATTTCACCTATTCTAATGTGTAAGACTAGAAGCGAACCTCTAGTATTACAGGGGGGGGGGGAAGTGTGTGAGAGGGACCCTAATTTAAGCTGTAAACGTTCGGCCGACAAAACCGAGGTATTGCAAACCCTAGTGTCTGTGTAATTTGCCTCCCTCCGCAGTATAGGCCGTAGCCAAGGGTACTGACGAATAAGGCGCCCTATTCCAAATATAAAATGTGAATATATAAATATATATAACAAGACCACGCTTCTTCAATTACCAACAGATTTCAGTGAGTAAAGATTACTCTTAATGATCCACACGTGAGATCCTCACATCCCTCTGTCAGACCTTGAAGATAACGTAAGAGGTATAATCGTCACCTGTGTAGGTAAAAAGGTTGACGCCAGGCCCCTCTCGCGACCTGGACCTAACACTCTACTGGATTCCCGGAAAAGCCTGCTTATCACCGCTAGGTTAGGCGTTTTCGGTTGATTGACCGTGCAATCAGACACTAATCTGGCTCTAAAACACAAAAACACCAAAACACACGTAAGTATTTACACTGAACTAGCAATTGAACAGTCTGACAAAAAGCAGCATAGTAGCTACGTAATGTCAAACATTCAACCGTAAAAATAACACCTTTGTTTTAACGTCTACGGGCGAGCCAGAGATCGTGACAATCCGACGGACAAAAATAGAATAAACCGTTCCCAGCTTGGCGTGGGGGTATTTATAACCATAAAAGACATTAACGAAACGCGTTTGACGCATTTGACGCGTTAGGCGCACTTCAAAATAAAAACTTTGTTATTTATTTCCTTTAAACTCGAGTTCCAATCTTGAGTAGTTTTAGCAAAGAGATGTGAATCCCATAAGACAAGCAAAGTCAAAAGAAACCCCTTGCCTCGGAAATCAAGACAAAGCCACTCTCTAACAGATGGCGCCACTCTCTTGATATTCAACAATTCTAATGCACATCAATGTAAAATCAAAACACATGGCGTTCCAAAATTAATAAAAATCATTTATGTCTATATGTAAATATATATGTTTTATTGATATTTTTATACATTTTCATCTTTAGTTTCAATACTGCGTCAACAGATGGCAGCATAATCTTCGTGACTACAAAATTCACCGATAGTAATTCTCTATACACATTCCATTCTCTTTGGATTCAGCGAATCAGTTTTTCTGATTAATGGCCCACTACAAACTTGACTCAGTTAAGTTTTTGTTTGTTGTTTCGAATTTCTCGTGAGAATGTTTTGCTGTTATTTAAAATTAATTTACTGAATGCATATATTATAGTTACTTACATGTATTTATTTTAATTAACATTTGTATATAATAATTGAGGTTTTAAAGTTTATGAAAATAATATAGATCGATTGATCAGCTGTGTCAATCATTATTTATGTTAACTAGATCAGCTAGTGCGTCTAGTTACAGTCGCCCCCTCGAGAATTTGCAATGTATGCGTATACATATACATGTAAAATTCTCGGACCCTATTCCAATAAAAAAATGAAAATTATATCCTTAATTTGTTGGTATTATCCCCTTTTTCCCTCCCTTGTATACTAAACGTGTGGTGTATGATGTGTGTTTAAACCAATACTCATTGATTGTGATTGATCCAATATGAAACCCAGATCATTGAATTTTAATAATGTGTTATGATTATCTTTTCGTCACGATGTTCCTGCCGGTCTAGGGTATTGGGTCGTGAATCCAATAAACTCTAGTAGCTCGGTTTTATAGTTTCATCCTAGTCTATGGATCTTTCTATCCGGCGACTTAACCACATTGTCCGGTTAATAAATGAACCAATAAAACCTCCCATCACAAAGTAGAAAAATCATTTGGTATAAGTACTAGGATACTCATACTTCATTAATCAAAATTCAATCCAAATTCCATTACCAAATCACCCCTGCCAATCAAGTTTTCTTGGAAAATGTCACATACATGAACAAGATATTTGACTTCAGACTTACTCCCATATTAATAATAAAGTGTTAATGAAACCTAAAAATACCATGATAATATCCTGATACTTGTATCAAAATATTACCTTCACAAACATAACATAGATTTAAATCAAAACTACTATGTAATGTTTGTAAATAAATCCCATTGAAACTGAAACCTGTATATTTTTTACTTTCTTCCGATAGTGGTATTTGAAAGTACGCATTATTCAAATCAATTACGCTTATAAATTTCGCTCCGTGAAATGAGTTTAATACGTCCAATTGTAAAGTTGGTTTTTCGGTTTCAGAAATCATATTCTTATTGATTTCACGCGCATCTAATAAGACTCTTATTGTTCCGTCTTTCTTTAATGTAAATGTTAACGGACTACAATATTCAGTTTGTGAACGACTAATAATTCCCTGTTCTTCTAATTCGCGTAATTTTAATTCTATTTTCTCGCGATACGCATATGGCACGGGGTACGTTCTCTTTACTACAGGTGCATGTGATTCCATTTTTATCACATGTTGATAACACCCTTTCCCCTGCCTAATTTTGAGTCAAATAATGTTTTATGTTTTGTTAATACCGAATGTAAAGCTTTTTTCTCACTTTCTACTAATGTTATTCCGACCTTACATGTCACTTGCGTTTGAGGTTGGTTTGACGACTCTATGCTGCATTGATCTTGCCATCCATTATATCGATCATGAAATGGTATCCAAGTGGTTTCACCTTTATATTCGATATTGACTCCACATTTCTCTTTTCTTAGGTCAATCGATACTACATTTTCCTTAATCCAGTCAAATCCTAATATCACTGGAAAACTTAGATTAGGTATTACTACAAATCCGATTTCCATCTGTAAGTCATTTATACCGATAGGTAGCAATGCTGTTATTTTAATGTCTTTACTTTTGTGCCCCGACGCTGATTTGATATTAAAAGGCTTGATCGGCATTACAGGTATTTCAGGATATTTATTTTTTACAACCTCCCAAAATTCCTCAGACATAGCCGTCACATCGCTACCTGTATCTAGCAAAGCTCTTATAAGAAAATCTCGCATACGTATAATTACTTCACTCTTAAACAAACTTGGTTCCGGTATTTCTTTTTCTTCCTCAAACACGGACGCGATAAATTCGTCATCTACATCAAATTCGATCAATTCGCTTTTTAATTTTAAAACGTTAATTAAGTCATGTAACCCTATTAACTGTATCGTTTCTAAATTACTATAACCTAATCCCACTCCTTGTTCACCATTGACTATTTCTAGTTCTATTGGCGATCGCAACCCATTATTATTTTTTCCTAACAATTGGCCTGGCAACCAATTCATTTTATACATCATTTTTAGAATTTTGACCCTATCATCTGTTTCTGTAGCTGACCCGGGGACGTTTTTATCAGCAGATATTAGTTTTCCGAGTCGTCGATAACAATTTCTTGCTCTATAACAGCTGTCGTTGCTTCTGGTTTCCGCCAATTTTGATATTGTGTCTGATTTTTTCTCATAGGCTGATTGGATGGTTTCGAGGCCCCCGACGTTGATGGTATTGCTCGCAGCTCTTGTTTGTTTACATCGTCCATCGCACGTAGAAACTCGGCAGCTTCAAAGATAGTAGTAATTTTTGATGACGCAAACGCTTGTTGTATATAACGAGGAAAGTGCCTCATTATATCAGTCACTAATTGATTCTCCGAGATAACATATGTCAACATTTTTGCTTGTCCAACCATTTGCACAAAATAATCATGCATACTATTTACTTTTGTTTTGTCCCAAACTCCATGAACAATATTCCTACGTAATTCATTTTGCTCGTGTGTCCCCCAGTAGGTTTTCAGAAAATCGGCTTTGAACTCTGCTACACTGGTCCACCTGTCTTTATACAATCTGGCCCAATCGCGAACTGTTCCCTCTAAACATTCGAGAACCGCTTCTATCTCATTTCCATCAGTTACGACCCTTTTTAGATAAAATTCTAGGTCTTCTAGAAATGTCACTGGATGCGATTTAGTTTTGCCAAACTTGGGACGTTCAATATTAGTGTTTTTAATATTGTATATGATTGTCTTCTTCTCTTCAGTAGAAAGCTCCTTTTCACTGCCTGAAACTGTTTCAACATGCTCTGTATCTTCCATTGGTTGCTCCGATGTTGTAACCGCAGTCTCTATAGTTTCCACTTGTACAGGACTAATTGCCGTTGCAAGCTCGTTACGTAGTTGACTAAGCCCCGCTGTCATTTTCTGTTCGGTCTGTTTTAGCAAATGATAGAACAATCCACGTCTAACATCTGGTTTCTTCTTTATGTTTCTACGAGCTACTCGTGCTTTTTGATTAACTCGATCAACAGTGCTTCTCTTGATAGATGGCGTAGTTTGTTGTATATTTTGACGTGTAGATTTAGACTTGGTTGCGGCCTTTCGCTGTCTTGTAGATCTCTCCATTTTAATATATTTTTAGTTAATTAATTCACTTTATGACACTGTTTTAACACTATTTTTCACTTATTTAAAACACTTAAGAAACACACTTATTTAACACTTATTTTTAATTTTATAAAATAACGCTAATTTAACACTTATTTAAAACAATTAACTTTCACTGGTTTTCTACACTGTATTGATAGTTTAATTTTAATACATATATGTATATGTCCGTACATACAAATATGCATATATTTGATTGATAACATTTAACTATCGCCCCCTATTTTCTTTTGGACTTGTATAACGCATCGTATTTTTAGGTAATTTTATTTGTCTATTTACACTAACGTATTTTTATGTTTGTTTCAGGTGATGTAAGTCCCTAACACGCAAGCTACGTCAGTACAATGAAGCAGAGGAAGAGAATTTGATTTATTTAGATACTAGTATATAGAAATATTTTATTTTATATTTAATTAACTCCAAATCAAATCAGTTCACATTCCAGTTTTCTTACGGCAGCAAAAATGTAGCCAAAGAGGCTACTTTATGTAACAAACTATTCATATATTTAATCCTGGTCACGGCACCAAAAATGTACCTTAACCCAATATTAGCTAATCTACTTTAATAAAACTCATCCAGAATTAATTATAAATAAATAAAAATAAATAAATTTGGCCATGTGATCGTCTAGTGAAATTAATACGTTGTGAACCTTAGTACCCTTCGTCTTTTATGTGCAGACTGATTAGATTTGGATTTAAAATACTACCCCTAAAATACCCTATGTAATTGTAAATATTTCTACTGTATTTCTATATTATAACACTATCATATGAAAAAAATTAAATAATAAATTATATTTTTTAGAATTTATCTTCTACCGAGCCCTACCGTGACCAGTTACCATGAACAGTAGTGTAAGCCCTTGTTGTTTGTAATTATATTTTCCTTTTATATCCATTCGCTAATCTAGCTAGCTAAAGGAAAATATGTATATGTAAATGTTGCAAAAATTAATACGTACAAACATACTTTATCTACTGTCACGCCTCAGATGAAGTCGGGTCTCTAAACTAAATAATACCTATTTTATTTTGTTTTGTTTTTAATAGGTATTCCTAAACACTATGTAATATTTACTTTTATCTGCGTTTCGGAACCTATTTTCAGACAAGAAGAAACGCCAAGAAACTTATCTGAATATACTATAAATGTATGGAATACTGAAGCGATCGTCTAATAAACATGACTTTTTAACCCTTAGATACCCAATATAGAAAAGCTCAAATTGTCACTAGTGAACTGCTTCGCCTGTCACTAGCTCCCTATAACAAAATTATTTAGTATGTCCTCAAATAACTTTGTTCCCCTATCTCACCAAATATAAAAATGTATTACCTTTAAATCATATTTAATATACGAGCCTCAGTAACCCATCCATATGCTACTAAAACTAGACTTTAATTTATTCTGTATTTTAAAACAATTAACACTCTAATGATTTTAACACTGTATGTAACCAAAATACATGTGAAAGAATAAATAATAATAAAGAAAGAAATAATAATTAACCCTAACACCCAAATAATGACTCTACCCTAACTCTACCCCAATTTCACCTATTCTAATGTGTAAGACTAGAAGCGAACCTCTAGTATTACAGGGGGGGGGGGAAGTGTGTGAGAGGGACCCTAATTTAAGCTGTAAACGTTCGGCCGACAAAACCGAGGTATTGCAAACCCTAGTGTCTGTGTAATTTGCCTCCCTCCGCAGTATAGGCTGTAGCCAAGGGTACTGACGAATAAGGCGCCCTATTCCAAATATAAAATGTGAATATATAAATATATATAACAAGACCACGCTTCTTCAATTACCAACAGATTTCAGTGAGTAAAGATTACTCTTAATGATCCACACGTGAGATCCTCACATCCCTCTGTCAGACCTTGAAGATAACGTAAGAGGTATAATCGTCACCTGTGTAGGTAAAAAGGTTGACGCCAGGCCCCTCTCGCGACCTGGACCTAACACTCTACTGGATTCCCGGAAAAGCCTGCTTATCACCGCTAGGTTAGGCGTTTTCGGTTGATTGACCGTGCAATCAGACACTAATCTGGCTCTAAAACACAAAAACACCAAAACACACGTAAGTATTTACACTGAACTAGCAATTGAACAGTCTGACAAAAAGCAGCATAGTAGCTACGTAATGTCAAACATTCAACCGTAAAAATAACACCTTTGTTTTAACGTCTACGGGCGAGCCAGAGATCGTGACAATCCGACGGACAAAAATAGAATAAACCGTTCCCAGCTTGGCGTGGGGGTATTTATAACCATAAAAGACATTAACGAAACGCGTTTGACGCATTTGACGCGTTAGGCGCACTTCAAAATAAAAACTTTGTTATTTATTTCCTTTAAACTCGAGTTCCAATCTTGAGTAGTTTTAGCAAAGAGATGTGAATCCCATAAGACAAGCAAAGTCAAAAGAAACCCCTTGCCTCGGAAATCAAGACAAAGCCACTCTCTAACAGATGGCGCCACTCTCTTGATATTCAACAATTCTAATGCACATCAATGTAAAATCAAAACACATGGCGTTCCAAAATTAATAAAAATCATTTATGTCTATATGTAAATATATATGTTTTATTGATATTTTTATACATTTTCATCTTTAGTTTCAATACTGCGTCAACAGATGGCAGCATAATCTTCGTGACTACAAAATTCACCGATAGTAATTCTCTATACACATTCCATTCTCTTTGGATTCAGCGAATCAGTTTTTCTGATTAATGGCCCACTACAAACTTGACTCAGTTAAGTTTTTGTTTGTTGTTTCGAATTTCTCGTGAGAATGTTTTGCTGTTATTTAAAATTAATTTACTGAATGCATATATTATAGTTACTTACATGTATTTATTTTAATTAACATTTGTATATAATAATTGAGGTTTTAAAGTTTATGAAAATAATATAGATCGATTGATCAGCTGTGTCAATCATTATTTATGTTAACTAGATCAGCTAGTGCGTCTAGTTACAATAATTCCATCATTAATCACTAATAATTATTAATGATTGTATATGTATATTATCAAAGAATATAATACTCACTAGGGTATATTATGTTCAATTATTTTTCTTGAATAACTAGAATCTGTTCCGTAGACACTCTAGTACGATGAAACAGGAGCTAAGTTTTAAATATTTTAGGTAAATATACCCGTCTCGCTAACGGAAGCGGCTCCTAAAACTAGTGCGATAAGGACAAGGCGAAAAATCCTGCATAAAAATCTCAAATATCGAGGTTTCGTACTCGACTGTTTCCTCCTCCAAAACTTAACCAATCGTAACCAAATTTGGAAATCTAAATGATTATGAAATTATCTGTTATAAAAAGCAAAGTGATTATAAAAATCAAAACGGTCCGACACAGATATTGACAATATTAATATGTGTTGAAAAAATCATTGCTCTAGCATCAAAACCCACGGAGGAAACAGTCGAGTACGTTTGTATGGAGAAATGACCACTCCTGTTGGCTCTTAAGTAATAAGCATGGCTATTTAGCTAAAGCAAAATAAAGCCCTTTATTTTAATCGAGTATTTTTTAGAGTTTAGTAGGTATATTTCTATTGTGCCAGATTTATATTAGGCATTTCAGATATACTTACCTATTAAAATAACAAAGTAATTACAATAATGATTAATGCACATCTAACATAATTATATTTCTATTATATTGTCATGTTTTGATAATATAAAACCTGGTCATGTGAAAACAGACAGGTAATAAAATATTTATAGCACAAAATTAAATGTTTTAAGCTCGAATCCAGTGATATGCGAAGCTATTAAGAGTCTGTGCGGAAAGAGTCGTGAAATGTAGTCCGGAGCCCATATATTTTACGTCTCTACTCTTTCCGCACAGACTCTTAATAGCTTCGCATATCACTGGATTCGAGCTTAAAACATTTAATTTTGTGCTATAAATATTTTATTACCTGTCTGTTTTCACATGACCAGGTTTTATATTATCAAAACATGACAATATAATAGAAATATAATTATGTTAGTTGTGCATTAAGTTCTCTCTATTCTCTTATAAAGCCTGACAACAGTTTATTTAACCCTGAGATAGTGTCGCTGCAAACAGCTTACGTATGGCAATAATGTGCGTACGTCATGTATAGTTGGGGTAGTGGGCATTGGCTTCACGTTGATACTCGTATAATGTCAGAAACATTGCTTACAGAGAATTCGATTCTTTCATTTTACCTATTCGTCAAAATCTGATTCTAAATATTCAATATTTATATATTCTCCGTTTTCTGACTCTGACGAAGTCTGATTTTCATCAGATGTTGTGTCGCTTTCAGGACTACCAACCTCGATTATAAAACGTTCAGTCTCCAATTCGATTATAGGACCTTTATTCCTATAATCTTCTTCAAATTTTTTAACATGGTAACACAGCAATTGCTCCAATTTTCTTGAGTTACTTCCTATCAAATGGCGAGGGTTAAATAAACTGTTGTCAGGCTTTACACCGCGTAATGAAATACAGAAAAAGAACAACTTACAACTATTTTTATTTATTTATTATTTTTATTAGATAAAAACAGACGGTCATATCGCTAAAAAGCTTCTACCGACAATCTTTATTCCTTAATTAAATAGCACTTTCCTAACTGAAATAAAGGAAAAAGCCACAGAAAGCGGGTAATTACATAAGGTAGGTATTAAAAAATAAGCGATAGGTCCATACTCCACTGGTCACATTATACTCGTATTTAATTTAAAACACGCCTTTAGCCGCGTGCCGCGTCAATATAAGCCAAAAATGGGTAATCAGCGGAAATAATTAGTGTACTATCGGGCTTATTGATGTCGGCGGCCGATCGTAAGATCAGGCATATCGTGAAATTCCTAAGCAATATCATGAAATGTGAAAATCTTTGACTCGTTCCCTAAGTCGACGGAGCCCCGCTACGCAGGGCTCCTATTTCTGGGCAGTTTGCCCTTCGGGCATCTGAAGCAACTATCTTACCTATACATTGGTTTAATGTAACTATCCTGAAAACATTACGATCATTACTATCACAGGAACATTACGATCTGCCTGATCTTACGATCGGCCGCCGACATCGACATAGCGCGGCGTGGCGCGGCAGTGGATCTCGAACCTAAACTTGGTTTGATGCCAAGTCTCAATTTATGGACCAATAACGCGTTTTTTAGCAACTGCACATTTATTTTGTCCGGTCTAAAATAAAAACAATCGACGTCCAGCTCATATTTAAACGTTGCTAAGCTGTAGGAGTAAATATAAAAATAAAAAACCGGCCAAGTGCGAGTCGGACTCACGTTCCAAGGGTTCCGTAGACTACACAATTTTTAACAATGTAGGTATTTTTTGATGTGAAACGTGCGTGAAATGTGTTTAAAAAACTCCGTAAGGGTCGGATCAAAAACTAAGTAAGACCGACTCATGCTCTACCACACATTTGTAATAGGTTTTCCAGGTTATCTATAGGTAAATACCTATTTCGTGTATTTTTTTTCACGTACATCACTTAGGCTGTACGCACTGGGTGAGCTTTTTAATTTAAATAAATTGAACTGCCAACTAAGAAGTAAATAAACCGCGTAATAAAATAACACAATGATGTTGTTATAATTATCCATTAATTAACCGAATACATGTGTAGGTCAAAGGTCAATGAACTATGGTGATAATGAGGCAACGACCTCAGATTCGACGATTTGTGATGAGGTAAATTATGAAACGCAAAATATGTATAAGTATGTAGGTACTGTTAGAACTGTCTTGGGATTATACACCGTGTTATTATTGAATTCCGTTAACTTCGGGGTATGGTTAAGTACGTTTAGGAAAACTCAATGGGCATAGTTAGTTAAGATTTTTTTTATTTATTTATAAAAAGTTTTTTTTAGCTTACCGTGGGACATAGTCAATTTGTGTAAGAATATCCCTACAATATTTATTTGCATATGGCATTATTGTTATTAATAAAAAATAATTATAAAAATTACCTGTTCTAGATTATTAATAACAAAATAAGTCAGCAAGGATTTTGATAGCACGTGCAGTGCAAGTGTTATTTTAAACGTCAAACTTCTATGAAACTATGACTTATATAATATTTTAAACTTTCGCGTTTTGAATACATATTAACTCACATTATAGACGGGTCTAACGCGAATTATATTCAATTACCTTTATTTACCGACGTTTCGACACAGTCCAGTCCGTCACAGGTTTCACAGTCCAGTGAAACCTGTGTCGAAACGTCGGTAAATAAAGGTAATTGAATATAATTCGCGTTAGACCCGTCTATAATGTGAGTTAATAACTATGACTTATACCTGTGCTATGAAAATCGTTGCAGACTTATTGCGGTCTAACTCTATTGGCGTTCATGATTGTTATTCTAGCTAATCTCATACGGATAGGGTTGCCAGATCGAAAGGCGCTATTATCGGGAAACAATATCAATTTTTCGGGATTTAGGGCTTAATTCGGGAAAAAAAATACATTCATATTAAAGTGATTATATTAAAAACAACGATATTTTACATTATTGGCGAGCGGACGTAGTAGCTCGCTCGTTCGGCGACAGTTCGGAACTTGAAATTATTGTTTTATAACGTGAAGTTGTTTTTCGGGACAAGTTTCACTTTGTCGGGAATCGGGAACACATGCTAAAAATCGGGAGAATCCCGCCAAATCCCGACCATCTGGCAACCCTATATACGGATGATGTAACGTGTGGTCACCGTATAGCACGTTCAGTAGCGACCGCTATTCATAGACTCAGCCGTGTTTCCCTAAGGTCGTGGCCACACGTCACCGGCGCGGGACTTTGTCCGAGGGCGGACTTTATCATGGCCATATTTCATCAGTCTCATCATATTCTAATAAGTAAAACAGAATCATAGGTAATATGTTATGTTGTTGTTTGACGACCGGTCTGGCCTAGTGGGTGACCCTGCCTGTGAAGCTAATGGTCCTGGGTTCAAATCCCAGTAACGGCATTTATTTGTGTGATGACACAGATATTTGTACCTGAGTCATGGTTGTTTTCTATGTATTTATATATTATATATATATATCGTTGTCTGAGTACCCATAACACAAGCCTTCTTTATAAGATCTGTAGGACTTAGACAATCTGTGTAAGATGTCCTATAATATATTTATTTATTTACTCTTCGAAGGCCGCAAAAATATGAGACACGCTCTTATGACTCTACAAATAAGATCTTGTCAGATATTTATCCCGCCTTCGTTGTGTAATACATTATTACAGGTAAAATAAAATAGTAGAAAATAAATGAGGGCGCCACTTTCTTCGTAACTCACATTTTTGACGTAAAATGCTTAAACATGGCAACAATTTTGTGTGGAAATTGTTTAGTTCAATTTTATTTAATTTCTACCCTTTCATGCCGCATTGTATCTGTAGAGTTGGACCAAGCTAATTCTGCACAGGATTTGTAGTAGCAGAGAGCTACCATAATCGTCAAAATTTAATAAAATATGTGGAAAACAAAGTGTCTAAGTACCACAATGGAAGTTCATTGTGGTACTTCCACATTTTGTTAGTGCAAAATTGGTACATGGATTTTACTATAATTTTGGGGTTCCTTACGTCAATAGGAAAAAACGGAAATTATTATTTGCATGCTTGTTCTTCGAAATTGTCTACATCGTTATTTTAATTTCCAAGAACCAAAGATAACTGACACTAAACTAACATGTAATTGCAGAAAACGTCACCAAGTTATTGCGAAAAGTATATCAACTGTGTCAATGTCAGTGCGTACGCGAAGAATACTTTGAATGAACCTACAGTATTTACCAGTATGAATATATTATACATATATATTTTTAACAGCGGTGATGTCCGAATTGTAATCCAGAGGTTCAAATCCTGGCTACCAATGAGTTTTCCGGAACTTAGAACTTACTCGTAACACTATAGCTTTTCGGTGAAGGAAAACGTCGTGAGGAAACTTGCGTACATCCGCGAAGAAATTCAAAGGTGTAATGTGAAGTCACCAACCCGCATTGGGCCAGCGTGGGACTATAAAACCAACCTCTCTCGCGCTTGAGCTTCCTCTGAAGCCTATTTTTTTCAACCGGAAACGTCAAAATCCATAACAAACCCAAATCAACCTCATCCCGTTATTAAAATCAGAATAATCCTCATGGACCGATAAGATGGGCCGATCAAGTTAAAGACTCGTCATCCTCTGCTTTCTACACGGTCGTCGGAGACGCGTTGGACAGAAACCGGTGGAGGCAGCTGATCTAGATCTATCTAGATCAGACCTAGATCCTACCTCTCCAGATGCAACCCTGATACTGACCACGATCCTCAGATATTAGGCATTACGTGCACTTCAACTCTTTTGTGGTGCGCGTGCCGCGGCCGCTGCAGGGGACCATCGAGTGCGCCGACTTCTGGCCGAAAGGTGTCGTGTTTCGGAGGTTCCGAGGCAAACTGCCGAATCCGACACAAGAGCAGCCGATGCAACGGAGCCACGCCGTTTTGTCGACTAAATAGTGTTTAATTTTAAGTTTATAAAATACATTATGTATATATTATTATTATTCAGAGCCCACTGTGTCCCACTGCTGGGCAAAGGCCTCCCCCCTCTTTCTCCACTCGTCTCTATTTAGTGCAATATCTGGCCAGCCTCTCAAGAAGGAGGACATTATGTATGTTGCCTGAATTAAATTTCTAAATAAATAAATTAGGGAACGGCCAAAGAGAGAGAATCCTCATGGGTGTTACGAGTCTACGACTAATTTGACACGTGTGTCAACGTGAGATGACGTAAGATGACGTATTCGAAGATGTTACTATATTACGACCGCGCCGGCGCCGCCGCGCGTCAGTTGTTTTGGACCGCGCACGCGCGACGATCGAAATTCGAACGTTTCGAATTAAACGCGCCGGCCGAAAATAACGGTGCGAAAGTGTTGTGAAGAAATAGTGAAGTGACTAGATTTTAAAAAGGTATGTTTACTGTTTTTTTAAATAAAAAAACATCTAATTGCAGTCACCGATTGGAGAACCTAATTACTTAAGCTCAAATGATTAATGATTCGTGCCTATAGGTAAATTATAAAAAATGTTCAATGTTACGGAATAATATAAAGTTGCCTATGTTTTTATAAAAACATGAGTAATTAGGTACATACAAACATTTAGGTTCATCACATGCAAATCATAAATTGCAAAGCTTGATTTAATAAATCATGACTGGAGATTAACGAGAAATAATTAACGAGAGATAACTAGATTAACAAAGAGAAATTATTAACAAACTCAATATCGGCCCGATTCGAACTTTAAGATACGTCAATTAATAGATCTAGAAACGATATGGATTAGATATGTCAGTGTGAAATGAAATGTTTCTTCAAACAAAAACGACACTTTTAACACTGACATATCTAATCCATATCGTTTCTAGATCTAGATTAGATATCTATTAAATGACGTATCTTAAAGTTCGAACCGGGCAGCGATCCTTCTCATCTTTACGTTTTCTCCATTTCATCCTGAATCCTGAACCGCATCCCCTTTAGCAACTTAAGAATTGGCACAGGCACTAGTTTATATGAAAGCGTTTACTATCTGGCCGTCCAAACCCAGAGGAAAGACTATCCTTCTCAGGCCCAAGGTTCTACCTATAGTACTTATTCAGTTCGATGAAATTTAAATCATATTCAATTGGAACAGAGTCGCATTTGTTTTGTTTCGTATAATTTTCAAACAAAACCAAAATCAACTCTATTCCATGCACTAAAGGTTCAAATTTCAGTGCCAATTCCTTTCTATGGCTGGGCCTAGGAGGCTATAGGGCTTATTGGGAATAGCCCGGTCCCTTTCTTTATTGAAAAGCGATTGGTAAATAGGTATTAAGGATTGGCGAAGCGCTAAGGTCCGGCATCGCGCATGTAACAGCCCTGTAGTTCCAGGCGTCCATAGGCTACGGTGACTGCTTACCATCAGGCGGGCCGTATGCTTGTTTTTTCACCGACGTAGTATTAATAAAATGTACTTAGGTACATAAGTTCCAAGAAACTTATTGGTAGTGATTGAGCAGCAATTATTGCAATAGTTGATCTTACCTACTAACATCTATAGTTCGTTTTTTTAGCATTAGAAATAAGGTAAACAATCTTGATGTGTCTTTTAATTGAAAAACACATTTTAAAAATAAGTTACGGCAAATATGTAACAATTATGAATCTAATACGATCATTTATATTCTTCTGCTTTCATCTATCTATACATATAAATATAAATACATATAAATAATAAATAATAAATAATAAATAAATAAATAAATCATATAATAAAGCTGTAGACGGTCGAAAGTCTGTACATGGAAGATATTTGAAAAAAAGTTGGCTGGGGATACTTAGAATCGATAACAGAACACGTTCCAACAGTTTTTAGAATTTTTGTCTGTTTGTCTGTTTATCTGTTTATTTGAACGCGCATCACGTGAAAATGGCTGAACGGATTTTGATGAAAACTTTACTAATCTGTCGAGAAAATCTCCGGCCAGGTTATAGGCTATAAAAATTCAACCCATATAAGGGGGGGTAGCCACAATACCCGCTTGATTTAAGTTTGCCCCTGAATCTTACGGCGCTACTTAGGAAGGAGGGGCAAACTTTTTCGCGCCTGGTTGGGACTAAAAGTAAAAAAACCGGGCAAGTGCGAGTTGGACTCGCGCACGAAGGGTTCCGTACCATAATGCAAAAACAGGCAAAAATAAAACGGTCACCCATCCAAGTACTTGACCCCGCCCGACGTTGCTTAACTACCCATACAACCATTTCCAGTCGCCGTTACGACGCGGTGTAGACACATCTTGTGTCGACACCGTCTGTTTCGGTCACAATTCCAGTCGCAGAGTCGTCGCCGTGTCGACACAGTTACCAGAAATGGGGAAGGGTCGACACATGACACAAAGTGACATAAAGTGTGGTCGCCGTGTGCACACATTGTTACTAGTTTGCGACTACTTTATGCCAAAATCATTCGTTCATTCGTTCATTTTGTTCCTGTCAAATGGAAACTGTCAGATGGAAAAATAGTTAAATAAAAATAAGTGACATTAATACGCCATCTCTAAAACGGATTACAAGACGTAATTATATATTGTTTGCATTTATATTACAATAGGACTTAAATTATTATGGGGAATTAAACTGCTCGAGTGATTTGATAAACTAAGTGTAATATAATCAACGCGCCACCAAATTGTTTTAGTTTAGCCGGAAATGAAATTGTTTACTTCTCAGTGCCTGTGTTCATAAATATATTATTTGATGCATTTTTAGTACTTCGATGCGTATACTATACTTAAATAACAGAAATAACGCTTTACATACTACGAAACTTGTTAATTATGATGTATAAATATGGTTTAAGGCTGAGAAATATTGCAGTCACAAAGTAGTCGCAAATGTTTCGACTTTGTGTCGACTCTGTGTAGACACATGACACGCGCTGTCAAAAGTAATAACAAAGTTATTGGATTTGCAAAATGGCTCCTTGTGTTCATTTGTTTTCAGATATTCTCAAAGTGTAAAAATGCCGTGGTCAGAGATGGGACTTAATAGATTAACTGTTTATTCGACTAATTAATGGAATAAAAAAAGTTAATTCTCAAATTTTAATCACGATTAGTTTAGTCGACCTAACATAGGTTGAAATTGAATTAATCTGAACATTAATCGAATAAATTATCGATTAAATCTCGGTTGGAAGTTGACAGGGGGCCATTTATGTACGTAAAAATAATAGAAATGTCTTGCATGCAGATGGTAGCCAAACACTTTGTCATAAAAGTCGAGATGGGTGTCGATTTATAGCTTTTAGGGAGTGCCGATTTCGAAAATGATGACCATTTTGGAATCCAAAATGGCCGCCATGCACTGTGTCATAAAAGTCGTCATGGATGTTGTTTTATACGTTTTAGGGGGCCCCAATTTTGAAAATGATGACCATTTTGGAGTCCAAAATGGCGGCCATGCACTATGCCATAAAAGTCGTCATGGGTGTCGTTTTATAGGTTTTAGGAGGCGCAGATTTCAAAAATGATGACCATTTTGGATTCCAAGATGGCGGCCATGCACTATGTCATAAAAGTCGTCATGGATGTCGTTTTATAGGTTTTAGGGGGCCCCGATTTAGAAAATGATGACCATTTTGAAATCCAATATGGCGGCCATGCACTATGTCATAAAAGTCGTCATGGGTGTCATTTTATAGGTTTTGGGGGGCGCAGATTTCAAAAATGATGACCATTTTGGATTCCAAGATGGCGGCCATGCACTATGTCATAAAAGTCGTCATGGATGTCGTTTTATAGGTTTTGGGGGGCGCAGATTTAGAAAATGATGACCATTTTGGAATCCAGAATGGCGGCCATGCACTATGTCATAAAAGTCGTCATGGGTGTCGTTTTATAGGTTTTGGGGGGCGCAGATTTAGAAAATGATGACCATTTTGGAATCCAGAATGGCGGCCATGCACTATGTCATAAAAGTCGTCATGGGTGTCGTTTTATAGGTTTTGGGGGGCGCAGATTTCGAAAATGATAACCATTTTCGATTCCAAAATGGCGGCCATGCACTATGTCATAAAATTCGTCATGGATGTCGTTTTATGGGTTTTAGGGGGCCCCGATTTAGAAAATGATGACCATTTTGTAATCCAGAATGGCGGCCATGCACTATGTCATAAAAGGGGTCCATATTGGCTCATATACAATTAATGATTCGAATATTTCTAATAATACCGCTTTGTAGTCATAATCATCATTTCTCCGAAAATTGTTTCTCATATATTTTTTTAATAGTTTTTTGTACTACTATCTACATTATTTCATAACGATACATATTCCGTTTTTTATTACTCATAATGTTGTCACTGAGAATGTATCTGTGCCCATAATATTATTTCCTAACCTAACCCACCTGTCTGGCAGCATTTCGGTTCTGTGAGGGTCACAAATCTAACCTAACCTAACCCACCTTTCTGGGAGCATTTAGGTTCTGTGAGGGTCGCAGTTCTAACCTAACCTAACCCACCTTTCTGGCAGCATTTCGGTTCTGTGAGGGTCGCAGTTCTAACCTAACCTAACCCACCTTTCTGGCAGCATTTCGGTTCTGTGAGGGTCGCAGTTCTAACCTAACCTAACCCACCTTTCTGGCAGCATTTCGTTTTTGTGAGGGTCACAGATCTAACCTAACCTAACCCACCTTTCTGGCAGCATTTCGGTTCTGTGAGGGTCGCAGTTCTAACCTAACCTAACCCACCTTTCTGGCAGCATTTCGGTTCTGTGAGGGTCGCAGTTCTAACCTAACCTAACCCACCTTTCTGGCAGCATTTCGGTTCTGTGAGGGTCGCAGTTCTAACCTAACCTAACCCACCTTTCTGGCAGCATTTCGGTTCTGTGAGGGTCGCAGTTCTAACCTAACCTAACCCACCTTTCTGGCAGCATTTCGGTTCTGTGAGGGTCGCAGTTCTAACCTAACCTAACCCACCTTTCTGGCAGCATTTCGGTTCTGTGAGGGTCGCAGTTCTAATCTAACCTAACCCACCTTTCTGGCAGCATTTCGTTTCTGTGAGGGTCACAGATCTAACCTAACCTAACCCACCTGTCTGGCAGCATTTCGGTTCTGTAAGGGTCGCAGTTCTAACCTAACCTAACCCACCTGTCTGGCAGCATTTCGGTTCTGTAAGGGTCGCAGTTCTAACCTAACCTAACCCACCTTTCGGCAGCACATCGGTTCTGTGAGGGTCGCAGTTCTAACCTAACCTAACCCACCTTTCTGGCAGGATTTTAACCTGACTTGATCTACTTTTCTGTTTATTTTTGTCTTTTTTTCTTATTTAGAATTTACTATTGCAGGTGCATGCTGCTGTAAATAAAATCTAATATGTAGAAATCGATATGTCGAATAAATTATCATAAATTTTAGTAATAGAAATATCTATGTAGAATGACACTATGAATATAATAAATTGGATGTTCCAATGAGTATTGTCTAAAATGAAAATGTATAATGATCATTAGGATGTAAAATTGTATGAGATACATTTTCGGAGTTTCAATAATCGAATTTGCAATTTTATATGAACTTTGGCGCACCCTCATAAAAGTCGTCATGGGTGTCGTTTTATAGGTTTTGGGGGGCGCAGATTTCGAAAATGATGTCCATTTTGGAATCCAAAATTGCGGCCATGCACTATGTCATAAAAGTCGTCATGGATGTCGTTTTATAGGTTTTGGGGGGCTCTAATTTTGAAAATGATGACCATTTTGGAATCCAAAATGGCGGCCATGCACTATGCCATAAAAGTCGTCATGGGTGTCGTTTTATAGGTTTTGGGGGGCGCAGATTTAGAAAATGATGACCATTTTGGATTCCAAAATGGTGGTCATGCACTATGTCATATAAGTCGTCATGGGTGTCGTTTTATAGGATTTAGGGGGCGCAGATTTCGAAAACGATGACCATTTTGGATTCCAAGATGGCGGCCATGCACTATGTCATAAAAGTCGTCATGGATGTCGTTTTATAGGTTTTAGGGGACGCAGATTTCGAAAATGATGGCCATTTTGGAATCCAAAATGGCGGCCATGCACTATGTCATAAAAGTCGTCATGGGTGTCGTTTTATAGGTTTTGGGGGGCGCAGATTTAGAAAATGATGACCATTTTGGATTCCAAAATGGCGGCCATGCACTATGTCATAAAAGTCGTCATGGATGTCGTTTTATAGGTTTTGGGGGGCTCCAATTTTGAAAATGATGACCATTTTGGAATCCAAAATGGCGGCCATGCACTATGCCATAAAAGTCGTCATGGGTGTCGTTTTATAGGTTTTAGGGGACGCAGATTTCGAAAATGATGGCCATTTTGGAATCCAAAATGGCGGCCATGCATTATGTCATAAAAGTCGTCATGGGTGTCGTTTTATAGGTTTTGGGGGGCGCAGATTTAGAAAATGATGACCATTTTGGATTCCAAAATGGTGGCCATGCACTATGTCATATAAGTCGTCATGGGTGTCGTTTTATAGGTTTTAGGGGACGCAGATTTCGAAAATGATGGCCATTTTGGAATCCAAAATGGCGGCCATGCACTATGTCATAAAAGTCGTCATGGGTGTCGTTTTATAGGTTTTGGGGGGCGCAGATTTAGAAAATGATGACCATTTTGGATTCCAAAATGGTGGCCATGCACTATGTCATAAAAGTCGTCATGGATGTCGTTTTATAGGTTTTGGGGGGCGCAGATTTAGAAAATGATGACCATTTTGGAATCCAGAATGGCGGCCATGCACTATGTCATAAAAGTCGTCATGGGTGTCGTTTTATAGGTTTTGGGGGGCGCAGATTTAGAAAATGATGACCATTTTGGAATCCAAAATGGCGGCCATGCACTATGTCATAAAAGTCGTCATGGATGTCGTTTTATAGGTTTTGGGGGGCTCCAATTTTGAAAATGATGACCATTTTGGAATCCAAAATGGCGGCCATGCACTATGCCATAAAAGTCGTCATGGGTGTCGTTTTATAGGTTTTGGGGGGCGCAGATTTAGAAAATGATGACCATTTTGGATTCCAAAATGGTGGCCATGCACTATGTCATATAAGTCGTCATGGGTGTCGTTTTATAGGATTTAGGGGGCGCAGATTTCGAAAACGATGACCATTTTGGATTCCAAGATGGCGGCCATGCACTATGTCATAAAAGTCGTCATGGATGTCGTTTTATAGGTTTTAGGGGACGCAGATTTCGAAAATGATGGCCATTTTGGAATCCAAAATGGCGGCCATGCATTATGTCATAAAAGTCGTCATGGGTGTCGTTTTATAGGTTTTGGGGGGCGCAGATTTAGAAAATGATGACCATTTTGGATTCCAAAATGGTGGCCATGCACTATGTCATATAAGTCGTCATGGGTGTCGTTTTATAGGTTTTAGGGGGCGCAGATTTCGAAAACGATGACAATTTTGGATTCCAAGATGGCGGCCATGCACTATGTCATAAAAGTCGTCATGGATGTCGTTTTATAGGTTTTAGGGAGCGCAGATTTCGAAAATAATAACTATTTTGGAATCCAAGATGGCGGCCATGCACTATGTTAAAAGTCGATATGGATGTCGTTTTGTTGGTCATGGTCATCATTTTCGAAATCTGCTTTTCCTAACACCTATAAATCAACATCTATGACGGCTTATATGACAAAGTGCACGGCAGACATCTTGGAATCCAAAATGGTCATCATTTTCGAATTCTGCACTCCCTAAAACCTATAAAACGATATCCATGACGACTTTTATGACAAAATACGTAGCCGCCATCTTGGAATATAAAATGATCATAGTTTTCGAATTCTGCACTCCCTAAAACCTATAAATCGACATCCGTGACGACGCAAGTTATCTTTATTTTCAGATCTAACAAATTGCTACAGAATACAAAGGACAAAAAAAGAAGCGAGGAGGTAATGAAACAAGCAAAAATACAGATGATTCCTCGACGCAATTGGATGCTTCTTAAATTGTGTCCAGATTTTTTTGTCATAAAAGTTTTTATTTTTCACATATTACTCTCACAAGTTCCGTGACATTTCGACCTTGTAATTTTTTAAGTAAATGTTTTTGTTTATCTATGAGGATCTCACTAGAATAATATAATCAAGGTATGTTTATATTTGATGATTGAAATAGTAACGCAAAAAAAAAATATATATATTTGTGTTTATATTCCTGCCGAAGACTTTTATTTTTCCTTTTCCTTCTACACAAGTTTGGTCAAGTAATAAGAATTTAGGGCTCTCAATTTTATTTTGACTTCTACAACAGTAAAGCTACGAGGCCATGTTTGGTATCGTTTTCGTATAAATGCGCAGTACCAAATTTAGTTATGGTATCACATTGACACCATTCCAAAGTAAAAACATATAAACTTACTTTCTTTTAAACTCCTCTTCACGCTTAAACTGCTGAACAGTTTTAATTTAAATTTAGTACACATATATTTTGAGTCCCGAGACAGGACATAAAAAGTTATCTCAAAAATCATCCTTTAAAGGTGTGAAATGAGGTGTAGGGGGGAATTCAGAATTGACTTCTTGAAGTTAATACTGTTTAAGTTTAGGTTTGAAGTCATGTTTTTTTTATCATTTTTAACTAAATCAAAGATGTAGACCATCCCAAATTTAATATAAATCGGTTCAGCGGTTATTGATTTCCCGTACAAATTTCCACGCCACTTTTCACACCTTCAAAAGGTTGCTTGGTTATAAGATCTATCCTATGTCCTGTTCCGGGACGCAAACTATTTCTATACCAAATTTCAACGAAATCGGTTCAGCGGTTAAGCGTCAAGAGGAGTTTAAAAAAAACCGGCCAAGTGCGAGTCGGACGAGCGTATTAAGGGTTCCGTACATTAAGTCCGACGCGCGCTTAACTGCACATTTCTAATAGGTTTTCCTGTCATCTATAGGTAAAGAACTATTTTGTGTATTCAGACGGACAGACATACAGACGCACGAGTGATCCTATAAGGATTCCGTTTTTTGCTTTTGAGGTACGGAACCCTAAAAAGATTTTTTTTAATTTTGTGGAATGGTGTCAATGTGATACCTTAAATGGATTCAGCAACCCAGATTTATACGAAAACGATACCATACACGGCCTAGCACCTTCACTGATGTAGATATATCAAGATAATATTGAGAGCCCTAAATAAACTTTCAAGAGCGGATATCTCAAAAACTATTCAACATATCGAAAAAATTGACTGAATAAACTTGTAACAAATTAAATTAACTTTCATTTTGTATAAGTGGCCATGTCGCTAAGATGCATAGTTTCCGAGATATAATCGAAAAACCGGAAAATGGGACCATCAAAGCCCCCTCTCTTCCCCCTGCTCAAGGGCTACGGCCGGGGACTTTTGATATGTTCACCTCCTAACTTGTCCAAACCAAGTTACAGAGTCAAAAATTGTGTTCCGAGCATTTCCCTCTACAACGTTTTGGAGCATTCGTTGGCTGACCTAAGTAGCTTATTGCATTTCTTTAAAAACTTTTCTGTAAAAGGTTGACGGGTGTTGGGTGTTTATATGGTTTTCATTTGCATCGCCCATGATGACTTACTAGAATTACTTACGAGCACACGAGACACTAATAGTAGTTTGACAAACCTTGGTTTTCAAGAGGTATTTTATATTGACATTTGCTGTCACAAATTTTCTGTCAGATTTAGTCGCAAACCGCACGCAAAGTGCACACAAATGTGTCGACACCTTGTTACGGAAAAGTGTACACACGGCGACGACACTTTGTTTCGAAACAATTCTATACACATTGTGTGGACTCTGTTACGACACATCTGACATTTAGTTACCACTTTGATGATTCTGCGACTGGAATGGTTATATGGGTACGGTCTAAAATCACGTTTGTTGTATGGGAGCCCCACTTAAATCTTTATTTTATTCAGTTTTTAGTATTTGTTGTTATAGCGGCAACAGAAATACATCATCTGTGAAAATTTCAACTGTCTAGCTATCACGGTTCGTGAGATACAGCCTGGTGACAGACGGACGGACGGACAGCAAAGTCTTAGTAATAGGGTCCCGTTTTACCCTTTGGGTACGGAACCCTAAAAATGTACAACTGTCTATCAAATGGCGTTTTTTATATCGAAAAATTTTCGCGCTCGCTTCGCTCGCGTTTTCAATAACATTATGCGGTATGCTAAAGATGATATTCGGGTGGCAACTGCAGCAGCATTACTCTGGTGTAACGTTACTGCTGCAGCACTGTCAATTTTCGTGATAACATGAGGTGACTGATTTCCATACTAAAAGTAAAAAAGTACAACTGTTTATCAAATTGCGTTTTTATATCGAAAAATTTTCGCGCTCGCTTCGCTCGCGTTTTCAATAACATTCTAAGATATGATAAAGGTGATATTCAGGTGGCGACTACAGCAGCAATACTCTGTTGCAACGTTATTGCTGCAGGACTCTCAATTTTTGTCATAAAATGATGTGACTGATTTCCATATCCAGCAGTAATGCGGCAATGAACGTCACTCAATTGACCAAAAAAAAATTCAATATAATCTTGACGACCCTAGGGAGAGGGGGCACCATGGTCTAGAAATGCTTAGGGCATCAAAATATCCGGCACTGGTCGTTTGCGGAGTCAAACGATTTGGGACTCGCATTTTATACGCATTACCATGCCTTCCCTAAAAATATCGAATGATTCGCGAAAGTCTCGCAACGCATTGAGGTTACAAAGGGCACGTGGTTTTCCTCAGGAGTCTGAAGAAGACCACGGTGAGTGGCGCTTTAGCCAGGCAAGCCGATTCGCTTTTGCTCGCGCGCGTACCTTACTGTATCGTCCGATATACACCTACAACTCTGTCGTTTAAATCACGTGTAAAATTTGAATAAGGGCGAAAAAACCTACTGATTTTGGAGTGTAGTTTTATTTAGTGGTACCTAATTGTAAAATATTTTATCTGGACTACAGTCCTCTAGCATATCCATCTGTCAACTTTACTCCAAGTTCCGCCTCCAGGAGAGAGGAAGAAAAATACAACAGACCGAATTCCACGCGGGCAGAGCCGCGGGCACAGCTAGTAAGCAATAGTTACTGATTTTTAAAAAGCGTTTTTCGATTAAAAGACATGTCAAGATCGCTTACCGTCTTTCAAGTTCTTTCTAATGCTAAAAACGAACTATACTAAGTAAATGTAAGTAAATAGTAATATATAACGTAGGTACCTACGTAAAAAAGTTTTAATTTATAAACTATGAATCCTGTACCTAAAAAACCGGGCAAGTGCGAGTCGGACTCGCGCACGAAGGGTTCCGTACCATAATGCAAAAAAAAAACGGAAAAGAAGCAAAAAAAAAACGGTCACCCATCCAAGTTCTGACCACACCCGACGTTGCTTAAACTTTGGTCAAAAATCACGTTTGTTGTATGGGAGCCCCATTTAAATCTTTATTTTATTCTGTTTTTAGTATTTGTTGTTATAGCGGCAACAGATATACATCATCTGTGAAAATTTCAACTGTCTAGCTATCACGGTTAGTGAGATACAGCCTGGTGACAGACGGACGGACGGACGGACAGCGAAGTCTTAGTAATAGGGTCCCGTTTTACCCTTTGGGTACGGAACCCTAAAAACGTCTCCTTTTGGCCCAGTAGTTGACTGGTAGAGAATGCCTTGGCATTTAAGGTATTATAATTTTATGTGCAATAAAGGTTAAATACCTACTTCAATAAAAATAGACTTAGAATATTGGTCTAAAATAAAAGAAATTAAGGTGAAATGAAACTTGTAAGAATACCTAAAATAAATATAAATATTAAATACCTACGAGCGAACGAGCATACGAAGTAAGTCAATATTGGCTTCAAATTAAATATTTATGTTAATTCACAGTAAGTAAATTGAATAATTATTTAAATTAGCTTTAGCGCTGTTGATTTGTCATCAATGTCATTAAATAACTTAACTTAACGGATCACTCAAAAAGGTAGTTTAATTTTAATTGCTGGCTCTCACGGGAGTTATTATTTAAAATAGACACTTAAACAGTCTTTAAATTTCATAGTAAAATTCTGTGATGACATCGACAACAGACATCGTAGGTAAATTTTATAGCATTTTCGGTGCAGCGGAGTTGTGTTAACGGAATCGGTATAAACAATTTCAACCCTAATGATTAATTAGCGTTAATTACGTTAATATTAACCTTAATTTACCATTTTAGTTGGAATGATTTATACCAATTCCTTTAACACCACTCCGCTGCACCTAAAATGCTATAATTTTACGCTTTTTTTTTGCTAACTATATTCCTACATTGCTGAATATAGATTCACTTACAATCTTAGTCATGATCTGTAAATCATAGACCAAATTAGCTTTCTAAGCATAACAACTCAATACATATAATATGCACTTACTTGTTAATCCATATTATACCATCGTCCATAATCTTTATTATATTGTAAACCTTATAACAAAGACATAAAGCTCATAATTCGTCAATGTTCCAATGTTGCTGTTATTTCACGAATTGGCATGCCTAGATGGGAAACGTAATCGCTCTCTTTAGGTTCAAGCAAATAGAATTTAGTACTGGATTCCTAGGATAGCGGAGCAGTCATTAGCGGCCGTCTCCATAGTTAATAATACTACATACATATTTAACCGTATTATTTTGTATGGAGACGGCTGTGCTACTTACTTTCTTTTTCGTTAGGGTTCCGTACCCGAAGGGTAAAAACGGGGTCCTGTTACTAAGACTTCTCTGTCCGTCTGTCTGTCTGTCACCAGGCTGTATCTCATGAACCGTGTAGCTATCACGGTTCATGAATTTTGACAGTTGAAATTTTCACAGATGATGTATTTCTGTTGCCGCTATAATAATAAATACTAAAAATAGAATAAATTAAATATAGCTCCCATACAACAAACGCTATTTTTACTGGAATCAGTTATGTAACGCTGCCATACATGACCCAAAAATTTTTTATTAAGCTATGAGCTTCATCACATCTGATATTTGAGTAATTCTAAGCATTTCTAGCCTGGGGTGGGGGGGAGGGTGCTGTACAAAGACGGCCGCCACCCGTCATCTTTAAAAAAAATCTATTCTGATCCTGGTGGGTACTTGGGCAAGTTTGGTATTATTTTTGTATAAACCAAAGACGTAGAATTCATTGCTGATATTTGTTTTTTTCAGTTTCATAGTAATTTTACAAGAAAAACGTAAAAAGGTGAAAAATTTGGTTGGAGATTTTATCTACGCGGAACCGAAACTACAAAAGATAGAAAGTTGAAATTTGCACACTAGATTACATTTATAGTGTACAAGAGACAAGAAGCGATTTTGAGAAATTCAACCCCTAAGGGGGTCAAAAAGGGGATGAAAGTTTGTATGAGGTTCAAGTTTTATTTTAAGCTAGGAATTTGAAACTTCGTAAAACAATATATTATAAACATACAAGAAAACTAATTTCAGCGTTTTTGAAAATTCATCCCCTAAGGTGGTGAAAAAGGGGTTGAAAGTTTGTATGGATATCAAAAAATTTTTCGAACGCGGGACTTGAATCTTTGTATTTGGGGAAATTATTAAAAGACAGGAAAAGTAATTTCAGCGTTTTGTAAAATTCATCCCCTAACAGGGTTAAAAAGGGGTTGAAGGTTTGAATCCATTACA
The DNA here is from genome assembly GCF_963556715.1 of Cydia fagiglandana. Lineage (NCBI taxonomy): Eukaryota > Metazoa > Arthropoda > Insecta > Lepidoptera > Tortricidae > Cydia > Cydia fagiglandana. Next base: position 3,448,903 of record NC_085947.1, read on the forward strand.
AATCCGAGTAGACACACATTTCTTATTGCCTCCCAGGCTTGAAATGCTTAGAATTACTCAAGGAACATATATGATGAAGCTCATAGCTTAATAAAAAATTTTTGGGTCAACTTTATAACTGCCTCCGCTATTTTTGCGTAATGGTACGGAATCTTTCGTGCGCGAGTCCGACTCGCACTTGGCCGATTCCATCCATTAATATCTCTGGTGTAAAGTTTGATTTTACTCCCTGCAAGTGTGCTAATAATAATAAAATTCTTTTATTTGAAATTGGAACAAGCTGAATAATATAATATATCATTTTATTGAAATATAGCTTTAGTTGCTGGAAAAACGAGTAATAGTAGGTATAAGTCGTCGTAGAAAATCGCGTCTAAGAATACTTTAGGTAAGTATATGCAGATTGAAATATGATTGTTATATGGCCGGTTGCCAGGAGTGAAAACTTATGAATCCGTCAGTAAATAATGTTTAGATTTGGGTAAACGTTATATATTTAACATTTTTAAAAATTAGATTTTAGTAGCGCACTTTCAGGACAACTATAGGTGCTATGGCGTACACTGTCAAAGTAACTTTTAAAATAGAATAGAATAGAATATCTTTATTGCTCTCATGTTGGTGTACAGGTCTTCATCATCATTAACTTAAGAGTTATTCTCTTGTCGGTGGAGTATCTTCCAGCTTTCCCTATCCTGCGCCAGCTCTTTGACTTTTTGATACAGGTCTTACTTTAGGTATAATAGTTACATTACAACATATTATGTTACCCTAGAAGAGTATTGCGTATTGCAATTACATTTTTAAAGTAAGGTTTAGCTCCCTTGCGCCCTTACCTTGGCGTTCAAGCGACGTTTTAGTTTATGACAAAGCGTTCAAAGGGTTAAAAATAGGTAACATTTTTGTTCGCAGATATCGTGTAACTATGGAGGCCCTGCTAGTTGACGTAGTGCATTTCTATCCCCGAGAGAACGCCCAGACACACAACACTGTCAAGTAAGCTTCCAGCATAGTCTAATAAAACATGGTCTTCTCTTCCCAGAGTGACACAAGCCTACGTCACAATAACATTACCACTTTATATAGCGCTATCGCATATTATCATATAGCGCTGTCACATGATGACGTAGGCTTGTGGCAGTCACGTGACCACGAAAAGACGGGAAGAGAGTACCAGGCGGTGTATAATATTATACCGTAGCTTCCAGTATAAATAGGATGGTAGCCAAAATGACAAACGTACATCGACAAAGAATAGTAAATTGTTAAGGCATGAAATGATGCCTTTCACCCGAGTTAAACACCTTACTTTTCCTTTCGAAAACGAGGAAAGTAAAATGCAAATTTTGTTTTAAAAATACATGACTTTAATACGGATTTAAACGGCGCGCGATCGCATGCGATTTTAGTTACATTGCGGACTGTTGGTTACGTCCAATTCAACCGACCGATCAAAACCCGCAATGTAATGAAACTCGCATGCGAGTTCTCGTATCGTGTATATGAGCCTTAGGGCGGATTTAAATGACGCGCGAACTCGCATGCGATTTTAGTTATCTACCTACATCGCGAACTGTTGGTTACGTCCTAATCAACCGACCTATCAAAACCCGCAATGGTATAAAACTCGCATGCGTGTTCTCGCATCGTCTAACTAAATAAGCCCTAAATATAAAATTATATAGTATTTCATGAGGGTACTTTCAAATTACATATTGTGTTGTGATCTTTCCGGCCTGATGGCAAACTTTTTTTATTTCTTTATTGTTCTTTTTCTTATTGGTAATCCTGTATGCCTAGGTATGAGGTGGTCAACGAGGAAGACCCAACAGTGGCCATCGTGCGACGAGGCCAGCCCTTCAACGGTGTGGTCCGGTTCACCAGACCCTACAATGAGGAGTCAGACCTTGTGCAGCTGGTATTCACACTCGGTATGTAGTCCCTTACACCAGGGAGACCCAACAGTGGCCATCGTGCGACGAAGTTAGCCCTTCAACGATGTGGTACGGTTCACCAGACCTTACAATGAGGAGTCAGATCTTGTCCAGCAGGTCTTCACACTGGGAATGTGTGTTTGCTACTGCGAACACACTTTTCTAGTAAAAATCACTAATGTGACCCGAGGCATTATAATTAGGTAACTATTCAGAGATTTCAGAATAGGGTGACACTCCAAACATATAGCATTTATAGCTTTGGGATCGCTTCCGCCGAAAAACTTAGTGACTTTGGTAACCAGTCCCATTAAGTGCAAAATAAGCACATCATCATAATCAGTGGACAGATAGCAGAGGTGATGTACCATCATGTACCTTGTTGGTTTACTACAGCACATACGTGTTGCTTCCATGAACATGGTGGTATCTCAAGAATATTCCTGACCAGAAAACTATCAGTCCTCAAAGCAAAATAAGCATAGGTAGTCAATGAAACAATAAACCAAATTTGAACTTAATATTGAAGACCAATAAGAACGTAGATCAGACGACGCTCAGTTTATTGCATGGAATTCAACAATTTTATCCCATAGAATTCAAGTTGACGGAGTTTTATTTATAAATTATTTGGTTGCAGGCGATAAACCCGCGATGGAAACGATGGGCTCCGTGTTTCTAAAACGCGATGCCGTCGCCGACAAGCACGCTTGGAGCGCGCGGCTCACAGACGTCCAGAACGACACACTCTCCTTCGAGGTTGGTACATACTTGATAACTCTTTATTTACATAATAGGATATGCCCCAATTTCACCAGGGTGACAGGTGCGACACTTGTAAAACATCACTGTTGCTGACGTCACAGGCATCCATGGGCTACGGTTACCGCTTACCATCGGGCGAGCCGTATTCCTGTTTGCCACTATCATTGAATTATTAAAAAAATCTTTATTATATCGGAAAAAACAGATATTTCTCTTGCTAAGTTTATGACAATTGTCACAAGAAACACTACAATTGTAACGAAATTCCGACATATACCTAACTCATTTCCTGTCAAGATTCACCGACAATTGTACGAATATGTCGACCAGAAAAAATAATTCTTGTTTCACAACATAATTGTAATACATACAATTGTAGCAAAATGCCTGTCATGTTTGTAAGTATTTCTATAGAAAACATTTTATAAAATTGTAATATGTCACCTGTCGCTTGACAATTGTCGCTCGACATATGTCACTGACAATTGTAGCCGTGGTGAAATTGGAGCTATAGGCCCTTGATTGTACCAATACAAGGATGCTGGCGGCATTTCCTTGTTGAGTCGCAATGCTGATACGTTGTGCGAGGAAGCCGCCAGCTCTTCGGTTACGTCAACCAGATACTTCGCGATTTCTACAAAAAACTGTTTGCGCTGGGACCCCATGGACCTAGAGTTTTGAGGCCAAATGGTAGAAAATGGTACTCTATATACCGGGGCTCTTAATATTTATTCATTACGGTTAAAATTACATTTGATAAATACCACAGGCTTTTTTGAAACTGGTTTCAAAGGTGCCTTACAAGCAGGTGGTTGTAAGGCAGGTCTTTGAATTGTGAATTTTATTAGATGCCCTAAAATTAGCGGCTTTTTTGATATGGACTTTTTGAAAGGCACGATTCATAGTTGTGTTTTTGTCTTATGGATTTGCATGTATCCAAAACTAGTAGCTATGTACTAAAATAGTGATTTGTACAGTCAAGGACTTTTTATTGTTAGGTAGGGTTTACTTTACATTGGATATTACATACCGTTAGTATTGACAACCAAATTAACTTGAACCTTAGATGGATCAATATTTAAACAGTCTGCGATCGTATACCTTAAATATATGTCGGATGCAAAACTAAACTTAGTTTATCAACTGCGAATTGATTTCCAAATAAAAATGATAATGAAGTGGTCAAAAACACTAGAACAATCAAGTTTAGGTAGGTACTTAGGTACGTGTTCAAATTACAATATTGATCTACTTAAACGGCATAAATATTCTGTTTTTAGCCGGTAACTTAACGAATCTCGCATTTAAATTACGGATTATGTAAATGGGGAATATAAATTGACATTGTGTTGAGTAGTCACCAATTTGGCTTGTATTCTTGGAACCCTGCCAGGACAAGAAAACGATTTATTAACCGACTTGAAAGATACCAGCTAACTCTACATGGAATTTGCAATGACAAAGTTTGGCAATGTCATCATTTATATCAAATTTCTATAAAAAATACTTCTATTAAAATCCGTGTACTTAGAGCTTAGACAGACTATTATTGTTATGGCTCCTCTACACGTTGGGCCAACGCCAACGCCAACGAGGGACGCAGCCATGCGGTAGAATAAGATAGCAATATCACTTGCTCCCTCTAACGCATAAATGCGTCCCTCGTTGGCGTTGGCGTTGGCCCAACGTGAAGAGGAGCCATTATGTCGGCTGTACACACTCGTCGAGAGTCTCAGCACCCCGCTCCGCTCCAATCGGAGAAGCGCGAGACGAGACAAGGAAGAGCGAGACGAGAAGAGAGCAGCATGTAAGGTACACACTCGTTCTAATCTCGGCCTGTTTCGGGGTCTCACGACGAGTGTGTAGGTACAGCCCTCATTATGAAGACTGGTTCTCGAAGTTTAAATATAGGTATTTAGATACCTTTTTTCGTACTTAACAATGCTTAAAGCTGTCTCGATAAACTGGTGTAAGTAGTTTTTTTTCCTTGTCACGATATGAATAAATTATTTCACTTTTTTTACGGACCGAATACATCTAACCAAGATAATTACCAAAAAAATCGAGACAGGTTTTATATTTTATCGTTATTTAAGTTCATACACGTGGCATAAGGTAAACGTACTGGTGCTCGGTTCACATGCCATCTTGAAACTTAAGTCATTGTCAATAGAGGTGACAGCAAAGTGTCATCTATTGGGCATTAGTATGTCGAGCACTAGTAAATTTACCTTATACACTTAAGATATAAGTTGTATAACACATAAACATAATTGAGACGTATAACAGCAAATTGCTAGTAAAATAGGTACTCACTACTCAATAAATCTTAATGGAAATTTAATGTTTTCATAAATATAGCCTTTTATGTCCATAACTTTTAATCGTTTTAGTTAAATACATAATAACTATTTACCTAGGAGTATGCTATAATAAAGAGTGATACTGTAATGTTAGCAGTACCTACGTTAGTCAATAGGGGACGGTGGAACTTAATAAGGTTTGCATTATATTTTTGCAGTACATCTGGTGCTCCATTAACACACCCTGTGCTATAATAAGCACATTACGTAACTAGACCGAAAATTTTAAGGGCCATATGTACTGTAAAACTTTGTACGATACACCTGCGAATAGATAATTCGCAACTCGTGTCGATTTATGTACCAACATCACTCCCTTCGGTAGTTCGGTCGTGTTTTAAAATTCGCCACTCGTTTCGAATTTCCTATTTTCTCACTTGTATCGTAAAATAACTATGGAATCTCTGTGAATAGTAGGTACCTAGTTACCTACTTACTAACATTGTAATTACAATAAAACTTTATTGTAAAATAAAACGTGTAATTTGGATCTTAGACATGCCTTTTCCTTAAAGCACACTCAGGTTTTTTATGGACTATACCTAAGTATTTATAGACTTTGTAATATGCAATTCTACATGTACCTATTGCTTTATAGACCCTTAAGTAGGCACTTAACAACATTTGCACACATTCCACATCCCGACCTCTAACTCCAAACCAGTCCAAGATAATAAATAGTTAGGCCACGACTTGGCAATTAAACTACGCATCTTTGTATAAGTATACACATATTGGCTACTAAATAAAGTGATAAGATCAATTTATTCATATTATGCATAGTTTTACGGCGAAATGTGACAAAGTTGTTAGTTATTGTTATTCTCGATCGTTAAATATATTGTTTATTTAATTGATCTTATCTTTTTGTTTGTTTTGAAAAAGGAGTTCGTCAAGGCTGTATCCTATCGCCCATCCTATTCAATATATACGGTGAGTACATAGTGAGGCGTACATGCGATGGCTGGGGAGGAGGAATTGCCGTTGGTGGACGCAAAATTCACAATTTGCGTTATGCTGACGACACCACCTTACTAGCGTCAGATGAGATTGAGATGGCCACCTTATTGGATAGGATGGAACGCATAAGCGGAGAACTAGGGCTCTCTATAAATAGATCCAAGACGAAGATAATGGTCGTAAATCGCACAGGCAAGCTTGAGCTCACCGGAACACTTGACTTGGAGGTAGTTGACAACTTCACATACCTGGGCTCAAGCATTAGTAATAATGGCTCTTGCGAAGCTGAGGTGCGACGTCGAATCGGGATGGCAAAAGGAGCTATGGCGCAGCTACAAAAGATATGGAAGGACAGGAGCATCACCCTGAAAACCAAGACCAACCTTGTGCGCACTTTGGTGTTCTCCATATTCTTATATGGCGCAGAGACGTGGACCTTAAAGAAAGCCGACCGTGACCGCATTGATGCTTTTGAGATGTGGTGCTGGCGCAGGATGCTGGGGATTCCCTGGACAGCACATCGCACCAACGTATCGATTCTTCAGGAGCTCAAGATCCAGACGAGACTTTCTACCACCTGCCTACGAAGGATTCTGGAGTACTTCGGACACATAGCCAGGAAAAGCAGCGATAATCTTGAAAAATTAGTGGTCACTGGCAAAGTGGAAGGAAACAGACCTAGGGGCAGAAGCCCGATACGTTGGACTGACCAGGTTCGCACCACCCTCGACACCACCGTACACGACGCTCTTCACGAGGCAGCAGATAGAAGTGTGTGGCGCCGAGTGGTCCACACAAAACTATTTCGACGAGATGGTCACGACCCTCAGCATTGAGGAAACCGACGCGAGGAGGAGGATCTTTTTGTATCTAAAACAGCTATTTTTGTGTCAATTATTTTAATAGTGTCTAACCAATTTTGACACTTTAAAAATAAATATTATTTAGCGTTCCTCTCTCTACCTTGCTTTTGGGTTAGCTTGTGCTGTGCGTTTTCAAAATTATATTTTTTGTAGGTAACTGATGTATTATACTGATGTTTTGTTAATGAATCCAAAAATATCTATCTTTTTTGCTGAACATACGTGGGGATCAAATCGGTAGCTCTTTAAGGTCCTTTATCATTGATCGTCGTACGATCCGTAATAAACCCGACACAATGTTGCGTAGAATAAATACCTAACGTTGAAATTATAGACCACCCAGCTTTCAATTATGGTCTAAAATTAACTTGAATAACTTATCTTCGCTCAAGTGTGGTTATCATTTGAATGTCGAAGTTCAATCGGCAAAATATGCCTGGTTATAAATTGAAGAAGAACCCCAGTGACCCCAAACAAAATCTAACAAAACATTGCTACCCAATTTTACTGAAACTTGTGAACTTCATAATTGTACTCTTAGTACTGAAATACTTATAGCTGAGTGGATTTACTATACACATACGGGTCTCTATTGTTTCCCATAAAGTTTTAAGTCATAATGTTTTGTTGGTCTACATTTTCGTTAGTCATATGTTTTTTTGCAGAACCGCCTAACTTTTCAGGATTGCCATAAAACAAACGTAACCTAACCTATAGTTCGTTTTTTTTAGCATTAGAAAGAAGTTGCAAGAAGGTAAGCGATCTTGACATGTCTTTTAATTGAAAAACGCTTTTTAAAAATCAGTAACTATTACTTATGAAAGCAGAAGAATATAAATGATCGTATTAGATTCATAATTGTTACATATTTGCCGTAACTTATTTTTAAAAAGTGTTTTTCAATTAAAAGACACATCAAGATTGTTTACCTTATTTCTAATGCTAGAAAAAACGAAATATACCTATTGCCTTACGAATTTCCTGAAAAATTAACGGTTTCAGAATTGTGACTAAAGATCATCTGACAATCATTACATTATGACTTTCAATAATTATGTTAAATAAAGGGATCCGTACACATACATATAACTGTGTCTTGTTACAGGTATCGACTCCTGTGGACGTGCCAGTAGGGTGCTGGGCGCTGCGCGTGGTCACGCGCATAAAGAATTCGCCCGCGAGGGAGATCTATGACTACGATCAAGACTTGTACATCCTCTTCAACCCATGGAACCCTGGTACGTCTGCATAAAGATTGACTCACGTTAGACCGGGCCGTGTCCGGGCGGGATCTTCCGGCGCATCGTTTTCTATGGAAAGCATCACGTGATCGCCTGTCATGTCATAGAAAAGTAAGCGCCGGAAGCTCCGGCCCGGACACAGCCCGGTCTAACGTGACGTGAGTTGTCCTTAAAGATTTGTGCTTTTGGTTTTAATTCAACCTAAATCCATTTAATTTACTAAAGTAAAACCTGGGATAAAACTACCTCAAAACTTAAAAAAATAGCGGTTTAATCGTTATCTCATGTCTGTCATTTTTAAATGGTACTAGGTATTTATTTAACATATTATCACATTTTTTGTGGCACGACTCGCTGTTAAAACTTTAGAATAAATTTAAAAGTGGAAAAGTTACTGCCTTGGGTGAGAATTGAACTCACGGTATCTTTATCGATACTCTGCCACCAACTGAGCCACCAAGACTCATCCATAGCCAGCGAATCTTTCTACTATATGGGTCTAGGTGACTCTAGCGACATCTACCGTCGCTACCGGACTTCCAAGAAAAGAGTTTATGAAAAGTTACTAAACTCCTAAAAAATCTTCTCCATAGATGACCAAACTTACATGGAAGACTGCGCGCTACTCCAAGAGTACGTCCTCAACGACGTGGGCAAGGTGTGGGTGGGACCCATCAAGACCACACGCGGCAAGCCCTGGGTCTACGGCCAGTTCGATATCGACGTGCTGCCAGCTGTCATGTTCATGCTTGACCGTGCTAACTTGCCGTTCAACCAGTAAGTAGCACTACCTACCTTACCTTAAGTATTTTCAACCAAGACCACACGCGGCAAGGCCTGGGTCTACGGTCAGTTCGATTATCGAAGTGCTGCCGGCTGTCATGTTCATGTTCGACCGTGCTAACCTGCCGTTCAACCAGTAAGTTGCACTACCTACCTTACCTTAAGTATTTTCAATCAAGACGACACTCGGCAAGCCCTGGGTCTACGGTCAGTTCGATATCGACGTGCTGCCGGCTGTCATGTTCATGCTTGACCGTGCTAACTTGCCGTTCAACCAGTAAGTAGCACTACCTACCTTACCTTAAGTATTTTCAATCAAGACGACACTCGGCAAGCCCTGGGTCTACGGTCAGTTCGATATCGACGTGCTGCCGGCTGTCATGTTCATGCTTGACCGTGCTAACTTGCCGTTCAACCAGTAAGTTGCACTACCTACCTTACCTTAAGTATTTTCAACCAAGACCACACGCGGCAAGCCCTGGGTCTACGGTCAGTTCGATATCGACGTGCTGCCAGCTGTCATGTTCATGCTTGACCGTGCTAACTTGCCGTTCAACCAGTAAGTAGCACTACCTACCTTACCTTAAGTATTTTCAATCAAGACGACACTCGGCAAGCCCTGGGTCTACGGTCAGTTCGATATCGAAGTGCTGCCGGCTGTCATGTTCATGTTCGACCGTGCTAACCTGCCGTTCAACCAGTAAGTTGCACTACCTACCTTACCTTAAGTATTTTCAACCAAGACCACACGCGGCAAGCCTTGGGTCTACGGCCAGTTCGATATCGACGTGCTGCCGGCTGTCATGTTCATGCTCGACCGTGCTAACTTGCCGTTCAACCAGTAAGTTACACTAAATATAATAATAGTAATTCAGCACCGGGCACAGCAATGAGAGGAGGCTCTCATGCCCGAGAGGGCTTGGGCTATAACTATAGTCCCCACGCTAGCCCAATGCGCATTTAGCACTTCACATATACCTTTGAATTTCTTCTCAGATGTATGCAGGTTTCCTCGCGAAGTTTTTCTTCACCGAAAAGCTAGTCATCGATGGACTATTTATGCCTTTTGAAATTAATAAGGTCCACCGATGTTCAGTTAGGTTTCTGTTTGTACTATCGTACAGCAAGGACACTTCCTACAAAACCGAAATTTCACAGCGATTCAGGGACGAATCATGCATTTAGGGTTGTCAAAATTCAAGACATTAATCTGATCTGTAGTCGTACTCGCAAAGGGACGTCAAGTTGTGACCACCCTAATAATTGCTCGAAGCAGCGCTGAGCCGAACAGAGCCGAGAAAGCCCGAAAGGAGTTTCACACCCCTGGTTCGGGCTCTTAATATTAACAACTCTATTACATATAATGACATACATATAATGGAACATATTCCAGGCGCGGTGACCCAGTCCGTCTCTGCCGCATCATTTCCAAAATGGTGAACTCCAACGACGACGACGGCGGCGTATTGATAGGCAGCTGGACCGGCCATTACGAGGACGGCACGGCGCCTTCTGACTGGACGGGCTCCGTTGAGATCCTGCAGCAGTACCTTCAGACGCAACAGGAGGTGCCGTATGGGCAGTGCTGGGTGTTCGCTGGCGTTGTTACCACGGGTAAGGGCTGAGTACAACCCGAGGTGCAGAGCATTACGGCCGAAAGGATCTAGAATTTCCTGGATTCAACGGGCATTAGTAGTGCACTTTAAAGAGCCGTCACAATAGATCACTGCTTGGTCGACGTGGCACTCGTGGCAATAATAATAAAGGGCTGAGTACGAGAAGGGGTACTCAGAAAAAGTACAAAACACTAATAGATCTACTATTTATATGCCTCAGTCGAATGATATAATAGTTGTGCAGGTCTTTTGTCATCTTGGCTAGGCCGTGGCGTTAAAATGACAAGGAAATTATGCACCGTAACATTCTTCTTCTTCTTCTTTTAAGTACCTGATACCTTTCTTATGAATACATAAGTCAAAATGACAGTTAAAGACAAACGACTCAAAACGAATTCACGGCAGTATCGCGTTTATGAACGCCAACAGACTATAATGTTTTATCAGAAGAAGAGAATGCCTCTCATCCCAATCGCTTTGACATACTTTACCACGAAATTTGAAGACCATTGCTTATCCACCTCATATGTGGTCTGTGATGTTCCTCAACATCATCAATCTGGTTAACTCTATATGTGATTCTATTGTTTGTAGGTAAATAAAACAATTCATTATTCGGTCCACACAGCGCGCCCGCAACAACCGCCGTTATCATGAGGTCTAGAGGGAGGAGATAGTGTTACCAGCACATCTGCTTATTTATTTATTAACACCACATGGTCCATTAAAACTAACTCAAAGCATTTCTTGTTAGCTTTTTAAGCCCATATTACCCGTATTACATACCCAACTTCTTTGTTCCAGTATGTCGCGCCCTCGGCATCCCCTCCCGCGTGGTCTCCAACCTGGTGTCAGCCCACGATGCCAACAGCTCACTGACCGTCGACAAGTACTACACCGAGACCATGGACGACCTGGGCTACGACCCCAACAACCCCTCAGGAGCTGACTCCATCTGGAACTATCATGTGTGGAACGATGTGTGGATGGCTAGGCCTGATCTGCCTGCAGGTGAGAAAGCACTTAAACCACAAACGGAGTTTGACAGCGGTTCAGGGTCGAATCATGCTTTCTCTTTCTAATATACACTATCTCTTTCGGCTATTTAGGGTTGTCAAAAATCAATTGATTATCTTATCTGTGGTTGAGCACGCAAAAGGAGGTCAAGTGGTGCCAACCCTAATAATTGCTCGGAGCAATGCTGAGCCGAGCGGAGCCGAGTTTGACCGAAGTCAGGAGTTTCGCACCCCTGCTTAAACACAAAAACCACAGATGGCTGGAAAGGAAACAGGAACGGTCTTTCGAAATTTTGCTGACTCGATATCTGGAACGCGCGAAATTCTGCCTGTGTTTGGAACTATGGAGTCAGTGTCACTTATGTAAAATCTTGATCTTAATCCGAAACTTTGTAGAATTCGACCGACGATATTCAGAATAGCAAATGGTTCTGCTTCAAGTCCGACTCCTGCATTTTACAACCCGTGCCTTTTTCCTAATTTTGCGGGGTCGTGATCAACCGTACCATGCATAATATTTAATCTGGCGGTGACGGTGTATCGCCAATTATACCAGTCTTTGGCACAATGACGTGCCTAATGCAGCTCGGTATCCAGAGTTGCTGGCATTGATACAGCCGTTGGGCATTTGGGAGGCAGACAATATATATTTAGATACAGCAGGCGGTCTACCATGAGTTTCATTCTCGCGCGCGAGACCATGAGTCGCGCTAGATGTATGACGTCCTTGGTTGCGATGATTACTTATTCAAGTTTCCACCTCCAGGCTACGGAGGCTGGCAGGCCATCGACGCCACACCACAGGAGCTGTCCGGAGGGCAGTACCAGTGCGGACCAGCGCCACTCGAAGCCATCAAGCAGGGCGTGCTGGGCTTGAACTACGATGTGGACTTCATGCTGTCCTCGGTCAACGCTGACCTGATGCGCTGGCGCAAGGACCCGGAAGCAGAGATGGGATACTCTATGGTCGACACTAATAACTATCAGTAAGTTTGTCTTTTACATTTTCACAGCTATACTATTGAAACGATTTTTTATGTTTGGCAAGTAAGAAAATAACATTATTTTTCTAAATGCCATGAGGAAGGAAGGAAGGAAGGTTCAGGAGATACACTTAATCCCACACGGGTACAGCTGCTAGTATATACCTATAAGTCCTATTACTGTAAAGAAGTTCTTGTGTTTCTTACTTATAATGATAGTCGGCATAAATTCTAGCCGTCCAAAGGCGTATCAATCAAAAGGTCATTCCATGCGGATTTGAATCTTTACTAAATCAGATTTGCATTTCTCTTGGCAATTTTAATGTCTGAACGGTTAGTAGAGAAAGAATCCATTCTGAAAAATCTAAATTTACCTATATGTAATATCTGCTTGCTTACATAAATCCAAACAATGACATTCTTTTTAGCTTTTAGTAATCCATAACTAGGATGATTTAGAGATACTGGCACAATTCTTTATTTAGCCTCACGTAAAGCATCTAACGTTCTAGATCCCAGTTAATAAAATAATTATTAAGAAGTTATCTATTACTAATAAAATATTTTCCAACAGCATCGGGCGCATGATCCTCACAAAGAAGCCTTTCCTCTTCGACCCCCTGGGCGACGAAGATCGCGAGGACATCACGGAGCAGTACAAGCACCGTGAGGGCTCTGCATCAGAGCGGCTGGCACTTATGAATGGAGTACGTCGCTCTGAGAGGGCTAAGAGGTTAGCGAATTTTTTTTCTCTCTATAACACTGAGATGGAGTTCTATCTGGTATGTGCCTTATGACCTGCAGCCAGACTCCCGCTTCTAGTAATATAAGAATAGTATAAGAAAATACATATTTAGAGCAGTCTTCATCGTCAACATTCAGTTATCACTTGCTGTTTTCCGGAGCTAGCTCTAAGTCTACTAGTGATCCCATTGTTGACTGATTTTGCTCACCGTCCAGATGGATACCCGGAAACTCCTATCACTCCAATGTTATTATATGTGCATCTTCGAACAACACGGGAAACGGCATTCGTACTCTTTCCCCTCTGCCGAAGCATAGGTACAACTGTAGGTACCAATGGCGGTGCGTGTTGTGACTTGTCCGTACACAAAAAGAGATCGAGATGTGCAAAGACGTCAAAGTCAAGTCGTCTTTGACGTGTGTCATGATTAGTACGATAAGACATCGTTTGGGCTCTTCCCTTCCGACATTAGAAGCCAATACTCGAAGATGTGCACCGATAAAGATGAATATTTGTGAATTCCGTGATCTCCAAATTTCCATGTTCGTGTTGCAATTTCGATCTTTCCTCTCCCTAATGCTGATCCCTATAATAATGCTTCAGATACTACGCGATAGCGACCAACCTCACAAGCGACGTAGTGTCTTTCAAACTGCGCGACATTGACACCGTGGCCATTGGCAACGACTTCCGGATCATTGTGGACATCGACAACAATTCCGATGAGGTAAGGTTCCTAACGCAGAAACTATAATTAACATGCCGTGGGTAACTTAGGACAAAAGGACCAAGAATTCTTGCCCGACTGTTGCGAAGGATCGTACATGCTTACAAAATATGTTGATGTTTTGCCCTTTGAATGCCACACCTATCCTGGCTATCCTGTGAGACGCATCATCGTGAATTTTGTTGTAAGTAAAGGTGACAGTCCATTTAAGTAAGTAACAGTAAGTTTACAACGACAGCTGCACTACTGCTCATTTAACTATGGAAATTGACAATAAGCTGTTATTGACGCGTTCAGTACCGGTAGTGCAGCTGCGGTTAGAAATGGAATTTTACTATTATGCACGAAGTTTGATAGTGGCGGTAGTCGCGCGTCAGTAGACGGTCAAAGGATAAAAAAAGATTATATTCGCGATAGTCCGTGCATAAAAGGAGAAAAAGTCGAAAATCGGACTCTGGTATCCGAATCCGTAGCTGAAGATGCGACTGGCATAACATAAGTCTAGAGCTGAAGATGAGAGAGATGGATTTTTGCCGTTTAAGCAGTTGTTGTTAAAATATGGTAACTATTTGTAAACGGCTATTAAATCAAGTCATTGGTTTCAGCCCCGAAACATCAAGGCCGTGCTGACAGCGACCAGCGTGTTCTACAACGGAGTGCGAGCGGACCTGGTTAAGAAGGTGGAAGGAAAGATCTTCGTCGGACCTAAGAAACGTAAGTTATCTTATTAAACATAACACAACCATTATTTTCCTTTGACCGTCGCGCCGGACCGTTAACGTTTTCAGCAATACCTCGTAGAGACTCGAAAGTCGGCGAAGGGCCTTTAGCTTTAGACATGCAGAAGAAATATCTAACAATTCCCTTGTAGGTATCCTGTATCTATTAAGGTCTTGGCATATTTTCATTGTTTGATTAAAATTTTCAGCAACTTCGGATCCCCTCCTCGATACAATGCTACTTCCAATTAGATTAACTTTAGTTTTTCAATGTTTGAATAAGCCTTTATCATCTTCAAATTCCAGATGAAGAGATTAGTATCGACGTGACAGCAGACGAGTATCTGCCGAAGTTGGTGGAGTACTGCAATATGAAGATATCCGCCATGGTCATCGTCGACGAGACCAAGCAGTCGTGGGCTGATGATGATGACTTCCAAGTGCTGAAGCCTACGATTAGCATCAAGGTAACATACATACATATAATCATGCCTATTTCCCGGAGGGGTAGGCAAATACACCACAGATTTCCACTTGACACTTTTTTCGCTTCCTTGACTTTCATAACATTCCTCATACATGCTCGCCGGTTTAGGGAGCTCTTGACCTGGGCTATAACCGCGAAAATCGAAGTTCGCAAATTGCGGGGATTTTTCTCTGTCACTCTAATTACGCCTTCATCGGAGTAAAAGAGAAAGATCCCCGCAATTTGCGAATATCGGTTTTCGCGGTAGCCGCTCTGGCCTTTCTTCAGGATTTCCCCGATCTGATCAGAGGCCATGGTAACATTACGCAAAAATGGCAGAATTCGCGTACCTATATCCAGTGGAATATATTAGTGCCACTGCCACCTGGTGGCCTAGCCAAGGTGACAATCGCTTGCACTTCCCCATCGAATCGATTTGTGTCTCTCTATCACTCTTCCGATTAGGGCCACTTGCACCATCCCACTAACCCGAGGTTAATCGGTTAAACCGTTAACTCAGTGTCAAATTGTATTGGTAACCATGGCAACTCCAGGTTTAACCGGCTAACCCCGGGTTAGTGTATTGGTGTAAGTGGCGCATAGTGTGACAGTGATAGTTTGCGTTTCTTTCGCTGCGGATTAGGTGATGGCTACCTATTTATATGTATAGGTAGGTAGGTAAATATCTACCTATTTAAATAATGAATAATTATGCATTGTATCCCCAGTTCAACGACGACCTAGTGATCAACACGGCGTCGGAAGCATCCCTGTCGTTCGTGAATCCCCTGGACCGGACGCTGACCGGCTGCGAGTTCCGCGTGACGTCGCCCGGCCTCGCCGGCCGGACCGTCAGGGTCCCGGCCCCGGACACCCCGGCTAAAGGACGCGTGGTGGCCAGTCTTCCCGTCTTACCTAATGTGAGTAATCATCATCATCATCATATCAGCCAGAGGATGTCCACTGCCAGGACATAGGCTTCCCCCAAAGAGCGCCACTATGAATGATGATGTGAGCAGTATTATTATATGTTACCGTTGAAAACACGTTTTCCCTATTAACTATTTTTCCGTATCGCCTTAGTGAAAACGCGTTATAACTAAGTTTTCCGTAGTGCCGATTTTTCTCCTGATTCTAGTATATAGGTACTTATTAGTAGTAGAAATTAAATGAAACTAAAAAAATCCATACTAAATTGTTGCCATGTTTAAGCATTTTACGTCAAAAATGTGACATCAGAGGGGCTACCGCGAAAACCAAAATTCGCAAATTGCGGGGATTTTTCTCTGTCACTCTAATTACGCCGTCATTGGAGTAAAAGAAAAAGATCCCCGCAATTTGCGAACTTCGATTTTCGCGGTCATAGCCCAATTACGTAGAAAGTGGCGCCCTCATTTATTTTCTACTATTTTATGTCGCACTGTAGTTAGTTGCCTAGATAATAAAGTAATTATCTTCATTTATAAATATCTTTATAATAACATTAATTATTTATTTATTTTCCTATTCCAGAAACTCGGCAAGATCAACATAGTGGCAACATTCAAGTCGGCCGAGCTGAGGGACATCACCGGCGCCGCCAGCGTCGACGTATTCGAGGGCTGAGCCGATATCTACTCTGTCGTGTTAGCAATAAGATACATTTTCAAGTGACGTACATAGATCTATCGGGTCGTTGCCGACAACTATTCAACGGACGATAGTAAGGAGGGCTGAGCCGATATCTACTCTGTCGTGTTAGCAATAAGATACATTTTCAAGTGACATACATAGATCTATCGGACTGTTGCCGGCAACTATTCAACGGACGTTAATAACGAGAGCTGAGCCGATATCAACTCTGTCGTGTTAGCAATAAGATACATTTTCAAGTGACGTATATAGATCTATCGGGCTGTTACCGGCAACTATTCAACGGACGTTAGTAACGAGGGCTGAGCCGATATCAACTCTGTCGTGTTAGCAATAAGATATATTTTTAAGTGACGTACATAGATCTATCGGGCTGTTGCCGGCAACTACTTATTCAACGGACATTAGTAACGAGGGCTGAGCCGATATCAACTCTGTCGTGTTAGCAATAAGATACATTTTCAAATGACGTACACAAGTCTCTTGGGCTGTTACCGGCAACTATTCAACGGACGTTAGTAACGAGGTCTGAGCCAATATCTACTCTGTATTGTTAACAATAAGATTTATTTTCACTCACACAGTTTGTAGAAGGCTAAGCTGATTGCAATTGTACCATCATTACCGTCAAAGTTCGAGACGTTGTCATCAAATCTTTCGACTGCTGAGCTAATGTCAACCTTATTTTATAAGGAATAAAATGCTTTTTTAACTCGCAATAGCGATATACTCAGACCTGCAAGACACGTTCGCGCCGTAGTGAACGATATGGGCTTTATAGCCCATAGCGGTTATCCGCGAAAATCGAAATTCGCAAATTGCGGGCATTTTTCTCTGTCACTCTAATTACGCCTTCATTGGAGTAAAAGAGAAAGATCCCCGCAATTTGCGAATTTACGCGGTAACCCCTATGCCCTATGGTCATCCTCTCTCAACTACTCTTCTAATAAGTGCTACAGAGACATTGACGTTTCGTTCGCTGCGGAGCGTAAACGATTGGCATCTTGGCTAGGCACCCAGGTAAATAATTATGATGACGACTGTATTAATTAAGTAAGGTATAATTTTAAGTGCCATAAATATGTAATTATTTAAATAAGCAATGTAAAGCTATTAAACTGTCGTGAATGTAAAATACATATATTATACATTACCTATTTTAGTAGAACATCACATCACGAATTAAGAGTAAATGTGTTAAAATTGAAAATACCATTTTAAAATGTTTTTTACCTTGTTGTAAGTACTTACTTAAATCATTTTTATAAGGTTTTGTATATTAAAATAAAGAAATATTATAAAAAGAAAGGTTTATTCTTAACTCTCACTTTTACTTATTTAAACCTTGTGCAGTCACCATCAGATATATCGGAGCGATCGAGGTGCTCATAAATATCTGAACACACACTCTAACGCCTCGACGATAGAGGCGTGTCCAGATATTTGTGAGCACCTTGTCCGCTCCGATATATCTGATGGCGACTGTGCAAGAGCCAAACAAGCCAATGCGTACACTGACATCAAACGGCCTATCGTGAACGTTCGACGTTGTTGCCTCTCTGTCGCACTTGTAAATTCGTACGTAAGTGTGACAGGGAGGCAACACGTCGAACGTGGCTCGCGGCCCTCTCTACATATTTTAGCCCTCTAGTACATGTACGGTGGCGGCGCCGGTGACTTCCTTCAGCTCGTTGGACGTGAATGTCGCCACCACGTGGATCTTGCCAAGCGTCTGAAACAGAAAACCATTATCAAATAATACCTTTTGTTCTTTGTAATAAGGTTGATATTTGTATGTAGGGATTTTTCTTAAAAAGAGAAGAGTGGACTGTTTGAAGATTTATTGGCGACTGATTTTGACACATACATGCATACATTAACACAATCACTCACACATGCTTAAAATGCATCCAACACCTTTAAACGAGCAATTCTTGTTTATATTATATATTTCGGGGATATCGGAAATGGCTCTAACAATTTCGATGAAATTTTCTATATGGGGGTTTTCGGCGAAAAATCGAGCTCTAGGTTTTATCTCTGGGAAAACGCCCATTTTTGAGTATTTATTTTCCGCGCAAAGCTGGGTCTCCCAGGTACTAAATAAGAAAATTGATAACTAGATGACTCGTCAATTTGTACGAACTAGATGCAGTCTAGAGTCTAGAGTCATCTACCCGATCTTGCCTTACAGTCTCCGACGAGTCTAGCCAAGATGAACATCATTGATAGAAAACGCTAACCGAAATTTGGCAACCCCGATACATTTTCATTTTCCCACCAAACGTCCACAGCATAGCTGGTAGGATCAGGTGGGGTAAATAAGTATAAGGCACGGGTAATAAATACAAATACAAATCTAATAAATAAGACTAGACTATAAAAGAAGCAGTGGTGGCCGAGTGGATATGACGCCTGACTTTCAATCCGGAGGTCGCGGGTTCAAATCCTGGCTCGTACCAATGAGTTTTTCGGAACTTATGTACGAAATATCATTTGATATTTACCACTAGCTTTTCGGTGAAGGAAAAACATCGTGAGGAAACCTGCATACATCTGCGAAGAAATTCAAAGGTGTATGTGAAGTCCCCAATCCGCATTGGGCTAGCGTGGGGACTATAGCCCAAACCCTCTCGCGCATGAGAGGAGGCCTGTGCTCAGCAGTGGGACGTATATAGGCTGAAATGATGATGATGATGAAATAAGACTAAGCTTTTAACACTCAAAAACTTATCCTACTTCATTTCCATTCCATTGAAAAAGAAGACTTGTGTGTAGACTTCTTAGAAAGAGTATTTTGTAATGTATTGTACTCACATTAGGTGTAACGTGGAGGCCAGCAACCACCCGCTTTTTGGCCTCGGTGTCTTGAGCCGGGACCCGCACAGTGCGTCCGGCGAGGCCGGGCGAGGTCACGCGGAACTCGCAGCCGGTCAAAGTTCGGTCCAGGGGGTTCAAGAAGGAGAGAAACACTTCCCTTGGTTGGTTCATTACTAGATCGTCGTGGAACTGGAACACAAAAAAAAACAGCAAGTCAAAGACTAAAAATATGGCCAAAAACTAATAAATTGTTCGAATTATTATCTTCAAGCCAGAGTGAATTGAAAACATTTTCAATTCGGAGGTCGCGGGTTCAAACCCCGCATCGTATTTTTGCTATCTCTCAATCACTTCCGTGAAGGAAAACAAACATCGTGAGGAAGCCGGACTAATCCTAATAAGGCCTAGTTTCCTCTCTGGGTTGGATTGGAAGGTCAGACGCAGTCGCTTTCGTAAAAACTAGTGCACACGTCAATTCTTGGGATTAGTTGTCAAGCGGACCGCAGGCTCCCATGAGCCGTGTCAAAATGTCGGGATAACGCGAGGAAGAAGAAAACTTTACGATTTATAGGTAGGTAAGTTTTACCTTGATGTTAATGGTGGGTTTCATCACTCGGAAATCGTCGTCATCTGCCCAGCACTGCTTCGTCTCATCAACCAAGGCCATGGCGGATATCTTCATGTTGCAATATTCCACCAACTTCGGCAGGTAGTCTTCTGCCGTCACGTCGATGACGATTTCGTCGTCTGAAGTAGAAAATGATGGTAAGTTGCTAAATTGTGGTACAGATAAAGGGGTATTCCAGAAAAGTGTCGGGTACGTACGTGAAATTATTTTTGAACCACTTCTGATAAAGGTATTTGACATGATAACGTTTGACAACTTAGCTTTAAATTCAAAGATAAATAATACGTTAGTTAAAGTAGCTGCCATACGCGTCACATTGCCGACGAAATGCCTGCCAGGTCAGAGTTAGTGACTCTAGATCGTACTTAAGTGTAGAAAGTAGGGCGACTTAATTTTTTTTAATATAATTTATTTACATAATAGATGCATACGGAGGTATTACAGTAACTGTACAAATACTAACCTAAATTACCATAACTAGCTTAAATTTAAAATAGACCCTTAAGGCATTATATCAAAGATGCTGGCGGCATTTCCTCGTATGCTGACACGTTGTGAGAAGCCACCAGCTCTTCGGTCACCAGCTATATTATACCAGTTCGCGACTTCTGCAAACAACTTGTGCGCGCTGGGATCCCACGGGCCTAGAGTTTCAACTTACGTTTCTTAGGTCCGACAAATATCCTTCCTTGCACTGTCTTGACCTGTTCCGCTCGCACTCCGTTGTAGAACACGCTGGTCGCAGTCAGCACGGCCTTGATGTTTCTTGGCTGAAACCAATGCCTTGATTTTATCTGCTCAGCAAATTGCATGCTAAGTATATTGATATATTGTCGAGCTACAAAATTCATTCGACCGATCAAAACCGCAATGTATCGAAAATCCTTGCCGATAGAGTCTGTTCCGAAAAAGAAGAGTCGGGGAATGTATTGAGTCCCATACATTTCACAACTATTATTTTTCCGCACAGACTCTAAAAGGAGAAGATATAGGGAAGATCTGTGGATTTCTGCTTCAAGCGAAGGAAGGCTTAGACTTACCTCGTTAGACTCGTTATCAATATCGACAACGATGCGGAAGTCGTTCCCAATAGCAACGGCGTCGATATCACGCAGCTTAAACGACACGTCGCTCTTGACTTTACTCGCTAACTCGTAATATCTGAAACATATCATGGGTATAATTGAATCATGACTTATCAGTTTCCGCTGGCTTAGCGACGATCGTAATGAATCAAATCGTTCTGGTATTGGTCCGTGATATCCTCGCGATCCTTATCTCAGAGGATCAAAACAGATCCGGGCGGCCACAAGCCAGTCGCGGTCAGTATTGGGGAGCTATGGGGCGGCGAACCTTTTACGGTCCAGGGAATCAAATCTTAAAACACCAGAAGGTCTAAGACACCTTCCTTACAATGTGCTTCTGAGACATGGATCCCGTTACTCTACTAAGAAAGAGAGTAAACTTCACAAACCTCTCAGCCCTCTCAGAGTGGCGTACGCCATTCATAAGTGCTACGCGCTCTGCAGTGGTACCCTCGCGATACTTGTACTGCTCAGTAACGTCCTCGCAGTCCTCGTCTCCCACAGGATCGAAGACCAAAGGCTTCTTCGTGAGCAGCATTTGCCCAACGCTGTTGAAAAAGTAGATTTCATGAGTGGTGTTTCTTTCGTCGATTACCTAACCTACACAATTATTCAACTACTGATCAGAAATGTTTTTACCAATGAAGAGAAACCTCCAGAATATCCCTCAATATCTATATATATACTTACTATGGAGCGTTTTTGTGCTGAGCCGTTGTGAAACTTGTGACAAAAGATGATAGGCAATAGTCGCTTCACAGTGGAGCATAAGAGCCAGAGATAATTATATCAACCATGAGCCCTGGCTAATGATTTCAATATGCCAAACTTTATCAAAATAAGATCCGCAGTTATAGCCGGTAAAATAAAAAAACCGGACAAGTGCGAGTCAGACTCGCCCACCGAGGGTTCCGTACTTTTTAGCATTTGTTGTTATAGCGGCAACAGAAATACATCATCTGTGAAAATTTCAACTGTCTATTAGCTATCACGGTTCGTGAGATACAGCCTGGTGACAGACGGACGGAAGGACGGACAGCGGAGTCTTAGTAATTGGGTCACGTTTTACCCTTTGGGTACGGAACCCTAAAAAGAGATAGGCATCAGAGACTGGAATTTCGTGACACGTTTGAATTATCATAATGACTTCTCATTAATCGTCGCTGGATATGGTGGACTAACGTCTCTTTTTCAGTTTTGCTTGTGACTACTGAATATCCCAGCTCTGAATGCGGGTCTTGTCGCCAGCGGAACACATCAGCGTTGACTGAGGCCAACACGAAGGCCACATCGTAATTCATGCCAAGGTCACCCTTCTTGATAGCTTCGAGCGACGCCGGTCCGCACTGGTACTTCCCTTCTGACGTTTCCTGCGGAGTCGCATCGATGGCCTGCCAGCCGCCGTAGCCTGGAAGAATTAAAACGGTAATAGATACTATTAAAGGCCTAAGTATCCCACTGCTTGGTAAGATCCCCTCGACTACCGACCGTCCTGGCGGTCTCCGTCAGTTATATATATCCAAGTCATTTCGCCATCTCCACCTGGGCCTGCCAGCTACTCGCCCACCATGCGGCACCAACTCCCACACAACAACTAATCATCACAACCTTGGAGATTAAGCTGCTCATCGCATTTGAACTTGCTCAGAACACAAACGATTGTATCAAATGATCAGGTTTGTTTTGAAGATCAAATGTCTCCCTCTCGCGCATGAGAGGAGACCTGTGCCCAGCAGTGCGACGTATTTTAGGCAGAATTAACTAACTATTTTGGCTCAGCGATCCAAAGAGAATCTTCGCCTCCGAAACGAGAGCGTGCCACCTGTCCCGATCCTGTGCAACTTCCTGCCAGTTACTGACGCGAAGCTATTATATTATTATTATTAGGCAGAATTATTATTATTAATTCAACATGTGTCAACAACCCTATTCCGAATGCCGGCTGTCAAGTTCTATTAAGTGTAAATCAAGTTAAAAAGAATTTAGAGGATATAACCAACGGAGACGCCATGTCTATAATTTTCCGTACAAAATAGTCTGCCGTTTATTGCGGGGGAGGGGCACATCGTCTACGTAACCTCAACATAGCCATGTCAGATAAACGTCAGTCCATACATGTGTTTGACATGTGGTTGACCATTGACCGCCTTTTTTCGACAGAGGGGAACGCCTGTTAATGACCACTCCGTTTGATTATATTCTCTAAGAAAAAGATTGAGATCCAGGTTGCAGATTTGACAATTGACACTGACTCAAACTGATCCTACCTCTATAGGTAGGCTAGCCTCTATTACCTACTCGTATTGTCAACAAAACTTCTGCCAATACATTAT
Organism: Cydia fagiglandana; assembly: GCF_963556715.1. Classification (NCBI taxonomy): domain Eukaryota; kingdom Metazoa; phylum Arthropoda; class Insecta; order Lepidoptera; family Tortricidae; genus Cydia; species Cydia fagiglandana. Next base: position 3,472,582 of record NC_085947.1, read on the forward strand.
CTTTAATTCTTTATACATGATTAAAGAAAAAAACCATACACCCGAGAGTAATGCAAATAGTGAAAATTCTTTCAAGACCCATTTTCGAGGTTGGAGTAGGGTCATTCCACCGTTTCGGGTGTTACACTTGAACTCATAAAATAAGGTTTTATTCGATATTGTAACAGGAACTAGGAGGTTATAACTATTGATTCATCTACTACTTTGATAATATTTTCCTTTCCTGTACGCACATTATTAAAGTATAAGAGAAATAACGAGAGAATCACTAAAAAGTAGCTGTTTCGGGCGTTACGCAAATTGGCCTATACCTTCTGACCATCAGTACCAAAATGCATAATTAAGCGAATTTTATCAAGTAAGCTCCAGTTTTATTTATGTCAAGTAATAATAGTTAGTATAGTCTACTGAAACACTGAAGTAACACTTAGTATCACTTCTTATTTAATTTTAATAAAATAAATTACCTGTTTCGGGTGTTACTCATGGTTCGTTTCGGGTGTTACGAGTACGAAATCAAGACAGATTTATACGAAATTATGGCTCATTTTATTGAAATTATTGTCTTTTTAATAAATTAGATTAAAAATATAAGTAATAAATGGTGAATTATTTTAAAATACATTATCTTAACAATAAAAACTGTTTCTCGAAGATATCATAATTATTTTTCTTTCGATGTGAATATTTCCGAAAATATTCACTTAATCAAAAACTTGTTGATGGTGACATCTATTCATTTTGAAAGATCTATCCAACGACACCCCACATCACAGGATTAAATGCAAAAAAAAATTAAAAATATTTTTTTTGTACAGGAGCTACCATAAAAAAAACATTTTTTTTCGTTTTTTTTTTGTGACATGAAGGTTCGGTATGTTTTCTATGGAAATAGGTTAGTTTTGACTTCTTAAACCAGTTTTCATTTTTCAACTCTTTGGTAGCGTTTCTTATGGAATGACCCAGTAGCACTTTAGTTCTTATAAGTAAAATCACTGAATGCACTAAGTGTCTATTCACTGGTCGTCCTTCGAGGAGGACTTGTCTGAAGACTATATATTATTTTGTGACTTACCTGAAGGAAGATCAGGCCTTGCCATCCATACATCATTCCAGACATGGAAGTTCCAAATGGAGTCAGATCCTGAGGCGTCATCCATGGCCTCGTTGTAGTACTTGTCTATAGAAAGTGAGTAGTCCGTGTCGTGGGCTGACACCACGTTGGTGACTACACGGGACGGAATACCGAGGGCACGACACACTGGGATAAAAAAACGGTGTAGGTAATGTCTTCTGATTGTTGTAGCATTGAAGGAAGAATTGAAGAAAAGAGAAAAAACCGGGCAAGTGCGAGTCGGACTCGCATTTCTAGGGTTCCGTACATAAGTCCGACACACGCTTGAATGCACATTTGTAATAGGTTTTCCTGTCATCTATAGGTAAAGAACTATTTTGTGTACATTTTTCAAAATTTTAGACCTAGTAGTTTCTGAGATAAAGTGGGGGAATGGTCATTTTTTGGCTATTTTCTTAAATAACTTCGAACCTATGTATTTTAAAATTATAAAAAAAAAGTCCATCTTTGGGTCACTAATTTACTTAAGTGTACTAAATTTCAACTTAATTGGTCCAGTAGTTTTCGAGAAAGTAGCCTGTGTCAGACGGACAGACAGACAGACGCACGAGTGATCCTAAGGGTTCCGTTTTTTCCTTTTGAGGTACGGAACCCTTTAAAGGGAAGAGTGTACATGGATCAAGTATCTAAAGGAAAAACTCAACTTCGTGTCGTATTAGGCTGTCCTAGGAAGGCAGGGGACCGACACATATGGAAATCGCTCCACCGCCTAGAGGTTTAACTCACGATGAATAGGATTGTGTAGGCTTCTTAAGTATGACTCATGCTAGACTAGGCCGTGCCCGGGCCGAGGCGTCCGACATGTCATTTTCTATGACGGCTGATCGGTGATAACGTGGTGCTCTCCATAGAAAACGAAGCGCCGGAAGCTCCGCCTCGGTCTAGCGTGAGTAGCAATGTTCAAATTGCAGAAATTGCAGAAATGTTCTCGGAAATTTCAGAGAAATTACATGAAAGAAACTAAGAAAGTTCTCTGTGAGAATGTTCCCATGAGAACTTTAACGTTTTGTGTAATATATAATATTACACGCCACATAACAGTGAAGCGGGCAGGCGAAATATTTAAAATGGCATGTGTCTACGTCGGTCTTGACACGATTAGATTGTTTATTAAATTTAAGTTCCAGAGCATATTCTTCATAGAAGTTTCGCAACTTAAGAAACTTCTCCTCGTTGCATTGCTAAGCGTGGGTCATCCTTTATGCTCAAGTCCTTACCAGTGGTAGTAAGGCAAGCAAACACCCAGCACTGCCCATATGCCACACTTCGCTTCGTCCTGAGATATTCCTCCATGATATCAACGGAGCCCGTCCAATCAAAGGGAGCTGTGCCGTTCTCATATTTTCCAGACCAGTTGCCTATTAATATGCCGCCGTCGCTGTCGTTGGAGTTAACCATTTTGGAGATGGTGCGGCAAAGGCGGATTGGGTAACCGCGACTAAAAAAAAATTAGTTTATAAGTAAAACAATTTAGATGGATTAATGTCTCGTACTAAAGCTCTGGTTTCCTAGAATAGCGGTGCCGTCATATAGCGGCCGTCTCCATAGTTAGGCAATTACAAGCTTTTATTTAGTTTCACCTGACCGTTGTATGTGTGTAATCAAATCTTGCAAAGTTAAATTTGATCCACTTCCCGGTTTCCGATTGAGCTGAAATTGTGCATACATATGTAAGTCGGGTGACAATGCAATGCAAATCTGTGATAAAACAACGAATCCTAATTGTGTTTGGGGTTCTTAAAATTGTCTCGATGAGTATTAGTTGCCTGTGGAAAAAAAAGTACAGTCGGCGATAAAAGCTTGTACCAAAAACGAATTTTTTGCCAAAAACTTATTATTATATAATTCCACCACGTCATACGTTGGCGTCGCTTGCATTTCCCCAACTTCGCACATAAGCAATACAAATAAAAGAACTTACTGTTTTAACGGCATCTTAGATCGGTCAAGCATAAACATAACTGCTCGCAGCACGTCAGTATCGAACTGACCGAAGACCCACGGCTTGCCGCGCTCGGTCCTGACGGGGCCCATCCACACCTTGCCCACGTCGTTGAGGACGTACTCCTGGAGCAAGGCACTGTCTTCCATGTAGGTTTGATCATCTGTGGAGAAAAATTTTGAAGTGAAAATTTCTTTAGCGGCGCTGAGCACTTTTTGAGGTGGGGAAAAAATGATAAACTCGATTCAGCGTAACGCGTAACGCGTAACGTAACGCTGACGTCATGTGTCACGGACAATGTTATTCACCAAAGAACTTTAGTCATAACGTATATATAATCAGGTCAATTATTTAAAACTGGACTTTTGTATTAAGCAATAAAGCTCAATGTTCTAATCTTGTACGGGCTGAAATACGAGGATCTCACAGTTACATTCTAACTTTTTATCACTCCATGCAATACGAATATAATTCAATAAAGCTACATCTTGATTAAATCGCTAATAAAAGTGAACTCTAGTACTGGTGAATAAAACTCAATATATATCATGACCAAAAATATTTAGATGCGAGGTCTGCAAGGTAACTTTACAATTTCTATTCGAATTTTAAACTATTAACGCCACAAATTTAAGCTCACTGGCCAGCAATTTCGGAACTGAAGTTTTTCAATAGAAAGGAGGATGGGTCAATTATATATAGTGCTGCAGACATTTTGGACTAGTCATTGAGTTTTCTTTTCTGTCGGCACTCCCGGAGTGCAACCAGTGGCCTATTTTATAAAGCTACAAGTTACAATTTACAAGCGGAAGTCTCTTTCTAACACATAGGGTCAGAAAGAGACTTCCGCTTGTAAATTGTAACTTGTAGCTTTATAAAATTAGGCCCAGTTGTTTTTTAGTGTTCCGTACAAAACTTTGTTCACGGAACACTTATGGGACACTTCGGTCTTGTTTATTTAACTAGTCTGTGCGGAGAGAGAAGAGTCGTGGAATGTATGGGCCCTAAAATAATACATTCCACGGCTCTTCTCTTCACGCACAGACTATAAAATTGAGTATAAATACTCATTGAATTGGATTGGCTATTTGGCGAACCATAGGCGGGCGAATCAAGTTTTTCACCGATAGTGTTGAGTGTCTCTTGGGTTACTCAAAATGTCTCTGGAGTTACCAAGAAATCGGCTTTCTAATTAATATACATAGTTTCTGTTTATTAGGTTTTTACAGTTGGGGCCCCGAATGTTTTAGCATATATACTTAATACACCATAATAAACTGAAACATAGAAAAGCCATTATTTAAAGTAAAGGTGAAATTTTACAGCGAAGGTTAAAAGTTCTGGACATAGATTTGTGTCCGTGAAAAAGTTAGAAAAGGGTGCGAAATTAAACTTTATGTACCTATTCGCGGAAAAATTACCGTTAAACTTTATACATCCTGTTAGGTTTGAGATTCCTTTAAGGTTCCATAAATTAAGTGTAATAGTTTGTGATTGGTTTTTACACTTGCTGGCCACCGATGTGTTATATAAAAAAACAATACTTAGTAAGAGTGAAAACGTAGTACAGTACGGATATGATGGTCGTTCTTGTCTACGTGACAGCGTGATAAAACGGTGTCCGTCACTTTCTATCCCACGGTGTTTAAAAGTAACAGTTATTTTATCACGTGGATAGAGATGGATAAATCTATCCATAATACGCCAGCTGGTTTCGATAGCGCACTTACCAGGGTTCCATGGGTTGAAGAAGATGTACAACTCCTGATCATAGTAGTGGATCTCCCTCGCGAGCCAGTTCTTGCTGCGCGTGACCACGGGCACGTCCACTGGAGTTGATATCTGCAACATGACGTTTGTTTGTTGGCTTGTGTACGAGTATGTCGGCGGCCGATCGTAAGATCAGGCAGATCGTAATGTTCCTGTGTAATGTTTTGACGATAGTCACATTAAACCAATATACATATAGGTAGCATAGATTCGTTAGGTTGCTTCAGATGCCCGAAGGGCAAACTGCTCAGAAATAGGAGCACCGCGTAGCGGGGCTCCGTCGACTCAGGGAACGTTTCAAAGATTTTCACGTTTCACGATATGCCTAGGAATTTCACGATATGCCTGATCTTACGATCGGCCGCCGACATTTACATCATTATTTCGTAAAGACCTTTGGAGTCCTCGTCGTTAGGACTCGGCCAAGTTTTCTAGACTCTTGTCATTATGCCGAAACTTGTGTTCGTTTAAACTTAATGAGAACTTGTTGAGTATTTATTGGGAATTTAAGTTATTTTATAGCAAACTATATTTGAACTGTGTGCGACTCTGAGTTTCTGATAATTCATACCTATAAACAATATATGTAAATGGTAGCCTATGATGGTTCCCATTTTTGTAAAGCCATATCGTCGCTATACCTAAGTGGTTCCCCAACCCACAATTTAGACATAATAGTGTTAAGTTGTTAACTATAGACCTTGCAACAAAACGCATGAGATTATGATACATTGCGGCATATTATCCATCGATTGAATTCATTACACGTACATAGTCGGAAATGCATAGAAAACTACACGCGATTTGTGACATCGCGTCTAAATAGTCTTATAGAGTTAGGCCAAGGAAAGTCTGCAACGATTTTGATAGCACACGCAGCTAGTGCAAGTGTTATTTTAAACGCCAAATTTCTATGAAATTATGACGTATAATATAGCATTTGACTGCGTAGCGTAGGTATGCTATCTAAATCGTTGCAGGCTTTTCTTGGTCTTACTCTAGCCAATGCCTACCTCGAAATATAGTGTGTCCTTCTGCACGTCGGTGATTTTCGCACTCCAGGCGTGCTTCTCGACGACGGCGTCGCGTTTTAGATACATGGAGCCCGTGGTCTCCATTGAGGTTGAGACGCCTGCAAAAATACAAGAAACTTACTTGTAAATTAAGTTCAAAATTGCGTTTATTGTTGTATTATCTGTGTAGTTTTTTTTGCCATAAAAGGTATTGAGTCAGAAACATTACTGAGCACCTGGATATCACCTCCTTCTCTGACTTCTTATGGCAAATTAAATTAAATATCATTTATTAGTTGCCTAATGTCGCGGATTAGCTAGCTGAAGATGCTGAAGTGGCAGTGGGCCGTAGAACCTATAACCGTTGGGGTAGACGAGTTCTCGAGTGGAGGCCGGGCATCGGCAAACGTAGCGTAGGACGCCCTCAGACTAAATGGAGCGATGACCTTCGGAAGGCGGCTGGGAAGAGCTGGATCAGAATTGCCGCAAATCGTGCTCAATGGCGTGCAATAGGAGAGGCCTATGTCCAGCAGTGGACGAGAGTAGGCTGAGGATGATGATGAACTAATGTCCATAGATAATACCTTACAAGATACAGATGTAGTGCCTTATTATTTTCCATCGTTTTTCACGGATTAGGTACAGTCAAGGAATTTAAATTCCGACCCATTTCGTACTTTGTCACAGTGACAATCAATATGAAAGCCGCTAGAGACCTCATACGGTTGTCACTGTGACAAAGTACGAAATGGGTCGGAATTTAAATTCCTTGACTGTACATACAATAATAAAAACCTTACAAAATCATTTCGGCGACATAGTCTTCTGTTGCGTCACGTGTTCACTTTGTAAAAGATTTCTGGTACACCAGCACACATACCCAAAGTAAAGACCAGCTGCACCAGATCCAGGTTCTCATCGTAGGGCCTGGTGAACTGGATCTTGCCTTTGAAGAGCTGACCGCGCCGCACGATGACCACCTTCGAGTCCTCGGCGTTCACCAGCTCATACCTATTTCAAAGTTTTTTGAAAGTACAATCCATTATAGGCCTACCGTTTAACCAAAAAGAATTTGAAATAGAGAGGTTACTGTCATGGTAAATTATGCAGCTACAGTACCTACATTTACTGCCATAATTCGACAGACGATTAAAACTGTTAGAACGCCAATTGACTTTGATCATTATTCTTTCACTGATATGTATTAACTTGTTAAATATTAATATTAACGCCATCTACACGAAAGTAGGCTGAAGGTTATGGCGCCTACGCTTGAAAATATTGCACCATACCTTTGGCCTATAGTCGAGTAGATGGCGTTAATATTAATATTTAATAAGTTAGCACATATCAGTAAAAGAATAAGGATCAAAGTCAAATGGCGATCTTTTATTTTCTGTCGAAAGATGGCAGTAAATTTACAGTGGCTACATAATTTACTTCGACAATCCGTCTCTATACACTCTATTCTCTTTAACGGAGACAGTTGGTAAGAAGGTCAGCTACGGCCTGACTGCTAAAGGTAATTTGTATTTCGTCAAGTCAGTAAAAATCTCAAAGTCAGAAAATCACCGTGCAATAATAGGATTAGGTGTACCGTAAAATGGGGCGAGTTGGGTGAAATTTGTCTTTCAAACCTCGATAAAATTTTATTTTTACATGTGAAAACTTAATGGTGTATATAATAAGTGGTTCGGACGTTTGTATTTTATTTTGAGTAGTTCCATTTCATAACTTTGACGATAAAGAGGATAACCCACCTCACCCCGTAGTGCCTCGTATTCGGGGTGTGAGGGTTTTTCATGCAAAGGTGATTTTGGAAGATAGTTGGATCGATTTTTTTTATTATGCGTATTACTATAGCCGCATTTTAAATTGGAATACTTACATTATTTTTGTAGCAGTAGCCTTAAAATCTCTTCTCATCCCCCTCTCAAACCTTCTCTCCCCATTCATAACCTAACTCTCCCCGCGAAACCTACTCACCCCGTTTTACGGTATAATTTATTATGGTTTGTAACCCGTGGGAAACCGGGGCGGGTCGCTAGTATAAGAAAAAAAATATTGTAACATGTCTTACCTGTCAGTATGATGCAACTTCGCGTTCTCTCGAGGGTAGAAATCCACTTCGTTGACAATCAGCAGGGGCATCATGGTGCACATGATATCTGCAGACAAGATACAAGAAGCTGAACCTACGGCACCTTAAGTATCAGGAGACATTTTACTCCTTAGGTGGTGTACCCTTGTTTTGCCGACAAACTTTTCATCGAATATTATTTCATCGACAACGATTCATCGAAACGTTAGTACTAGTAATATTGTTTGGCGTTATTTTGTTTCATATACTATTTATTTCAATTTTTCTTACTGCGTAGAAATACTATTCATCGAATATTACTTGATCGCTTATTCGTTTCAAATTATTTTAATTGGCACAACTACTAAACATTGCAATTCATTTGTTCAACGTATTACTTTAATAAATTTTTCTGTTGTAACAATTTTAGGTTTCGGTTAGGTTAGAGCTGCGACTCCACACAGAAACGAACGGCTATCAAAGTCATTTTAGGTTAGGTTAGAACTGCGACCCCACACAGAAACGAACGGCTTTAAAAGTAGGTTTAGGTTAGGTTAGAACTGCGACCCCACACAGAAACGAACGGCTTTCAAAGTGGGTTTAGGTTAGGTTTGAACTGCCACCCCACACAGAAACGAACGGCTTTCAAAGTAGGTTTAGGTTAGGTTAGAACTGCGACCCCACACAGAAAATAACGGCTTTCAAAGTAGGTTTAGGTTAGGTTAGAACTGCGACTCCGGTGTACCCTTGTTTTGCCGACAAACTTTTCATCGAATATTATTTCATCGACAACGATTCATCGAAACGTTAGTACTAGTAATATTGTTTGGCGTTATTTTGTTTCATATACTATTTATTTCAATTTTTCTTACTGCGTAGAAATACTATTCATCGAATATTACTTGATCGCTTATTCGTTTCAAATTATTTTAATTGGCACAACTACTAAACATTGCAATTCATTTGTTCAACGTATTACTTTAATAAATTTTTCTGTTGTAACAATTTTAGGTTTCGGTTAGGTTAGAGCTGCGACCCCACACAGAAACGAACGGCTATCAAAGTCATTTTAGGTTAGGTTAGAACTGCGACCCCACACAGAAACGAACGGCTTTAAAAGTAGGTTTAGGTTAGGTTAGAACTGCGACCCCACACAGAAACGAACGGCTTTCAAAGTGGGTTTAGGTTAGGTTTGAACTGCCACCCCACACAGAAACGAACGGCTTTCAAAGTAGGTTTAGGTTAGGTTAGAACTGCGACCCCACACAGAAAATAACGGCTTTCAAAGTAGGTTTAGGTTAGGTTAGAACTGCGACTCCACACATAAACGAATGGCTTTCAAAGTGGGTTTAGGTTAGGTTAGAACTGCGACCCCACACAGAAAAGAATGGCTTTTAAAGTAGGTTTAGGTTAGGTTAGAACTGCGACCCCACACAAAAACTAACGGCTTTCAAAGTAGGTTTAGGTTAGGTTAGAACTGCGACCCCAAACAGAAACGAACGGCTATCAAAGTCAAATATTACATATTGTAATAATTTTATGCGTAATAAATTTTATTAAATGCAATCCAAAATGAAATAAGAAAACCCGTAAAGAAATACCACGATATAAACTATATACGAAATAACTCGAGTGCCAATTAAAAGTCCTAGATTTAAATTTACTAGTATCAATTCTTCGACGCAGTGACTTGTCGATGAAATGAAAATACTTGAAACGTTGTCTTCGAAATAACATTCGATGAAATGTCTGTCGGCAATTCAAAGGTAAACCCTGCGACTCCACACATAAACGAATGGCTTTCAAAGTGGGTTTAGGTTAGGTTAGAACTGCGACCCCACACAGAAAAGAATGGCTTTTAAAGTAGGTTTAGGTTAGGTTAGAACTGCGACCCCACACAAAAACTAACGGCTTTCAAAGTAGGTTTAGGTTAGGTTAGAACTGCGACCCCAAACAGAAACGAACGGCTATCAAAGTCAAATATTACATATTGTAATAATTTTATGCGTAATAAATTTTATTAAATGCAATCCAAAATGAAATAAGAAAACCCGTAAAGAAATACCACGATATAAACTATATACGAAATAACTCGAGTGCCAATTAAAAGTCCTAGATTTAAATTTACTAGTATCAATTCTTCGACGCAGTGACTTGTCGATGAAATGAAAATACTTGAAACGTTGTCTTCGAAATAACATTCGATGAAATGTCTGTCGGCAATTCAAAGGTAAACCCTGATGTACCTTTATTCCTCTCTTTCGTACTATATTTTGCTTATTTATATATATACATATAGTGTCGCCTTGTGTCTATTCTCATATCCACTATTTACAATCCTGCACCAAATTAATTACTGTCTCTGTTTAGCCCAATGGTTGACTGGTAGAGAATGCCTCAAGGGGTTAAGTCCGCCAATTGTACTCTTTTTTTGTAAGTGCAATAAAGTATATTTCGGGGATCTCGGAAACGATTTCGATTGAATTTGCTATATGGCGGTTTTCGGGGGCGAAAAATCGATCTAGCTTGATCTTATCTCTGGGAAATCGCGCATTTTTGAGTTTTTATGTTTTCCGAACATAGCTCGGTATCCCAGATATTTTTAATAATTCTGGCAAGTAAAGAGCAAACAAATGTCATTCGAAAATTGAAACCTAATGGAACTCCTCATAACTTATAATTTTTAAGTTATTTAATTATGTAGGTATAGGTAGGTAATAATAATTTATCATTATATCAGCAATAGAAAAAATCACTCCTAACCCAAAAAAGATCAGACCTGTTTTAAAGGCTGTCTTCACTTTTCCCTTCGGAGTTAGTTTGAATGTCGATGGTCGATGGCGCGCCGTTGCGTGGGGTGAAACAATTGACAATCAGCGGCGGGCGAGTTCGCATTATATAGGTAACTTCTTCCAGGGATACGTCATTTAATGGTCTGTCAACGTGTCAAATCATATCGTAACACACACACACACACACTCATGTAATGCCCCAATACTCATAACAACCGCAAATGAAGGAAAATCAGTCACTTGGAATTATTTCACGAGATGGCCTGCTACACGGTCGCCGACAAGCCCCCAAACCGCGTGGCCTTGGTCTGTCCCGGACCGTGTAGACAGTTGTTACCAACAAAATTTCGTTTGACCTCCGGACGCCCTTGGCATGCGAGCGCGCGCCAGCGACCGCGGTCTGAGCGGTCGGTCCGGAACCGTGTAGCCGCCCGTCGCCGACCGCACTAGGCCATTTCGCTTGGAGGACGCGCCGTGTGCGCTCGTGTGGTTATAGCCATGCCATGGGTACTCAGTAGCATTTCTAAAAATTCATCAAATACTAGGACGAGCGGAGCCGTTCTCGGCTTCGTCGTTCGCGGCGTCAAGTGTGGACGTACAACGAACCTGCAACGATCACTTTCCTCGAACGTAGTTTTCCGCAGTGTGCTCGCGGCGCTTGGCGAATATGGACGATATTAATAATATTACAGCAGCCGTTGCTGTTGCAGCGGTTATCATAGCGGCAGTCAGCAAAAAAGGAAAAAGGCCAAGACGATGGGGAGCTACAAATCTATATAAAATGAGATCCAATCAACAAAATTTATAATCAATCTTCTTATTTTTTGGGTCCCATATCAATAGATTATTTTAATATAATTCAATTAATTGCAAGGAAGCATCTTCGGTCCACGTTTCCATGATGCTCGGCTCGAGCGACCGACGTCTGTCACTAAACACGTCCACGAGCGCACTGCGAGCGCGAAGCAAATCCCTTTGTGTTCGTCAAAAAACCGACAACTGGCGGAACGCAGCCGAGCACGAACAAAACGCTCGCAGCGCGCTTGTTCGTGGCTTGTAAGCCGGTCCACATTAGACGAATTGTGTTCGGCTCGTGCTCGGTTAGTGCTCGGCTCGCCTAGCGTAGACGCACCTTTAGCTTTTTATTCCATCTGCCATCACTCTGCAACATGTCCCGCCCAACTCCATAGTTTGGTAATGACGTATCCCACTCGCTCTTGGATCTTGGTGCGGCGCGCGGCGTAGCTTAGGCGAAAAATCCTGCGTAAAAATCTCAAAAATCGAAGTTTCGTACTCGACTGTTTCCTCCTCCAAAACTTAACCAATCGGAACCAAATTTGGAAACATAACGTATTATAAAATTATCTGTGTCGGACTGTTTTGATTTTTTTGGCTAACCGATATCAGTTTTGAATACCGCGCCTCTCATTGTGGCATAGTCAATTAGGCCATTTTGGCCATTTTTGAAGGGCTCTAATAGCGCCTTAAAAAACAAAAATATCAAAAAAAGCAAAACGGTCCGACACAGATATTGACAATATTAATCTGTGTTGAAAAAATCATTGCTCTAGCTTCAAAAACCACGGAGGAAAACGAGGAGTACGTTTGGATGGAGAAATGACCACTCCTGTTGGCTCATATGGCTGCGTTTCGACCAAAGCTATACACACACATCTTTGCTGAAAACGCAGCATTAGTATTCAGGTTAATACTTAATTCTGCAGTTTTAGGTATATTTACTGCATACGTGACCACTTCGCCGTTTTTCCGTAGTCAGTCCGAATTACCATTTGTGATAATATTATGTTTACTCACATGTCCACAATAATCATATAATGAGGTAATTTTAAACCAATCTTATTAAAATTGCGAATCGGTTTTTCCGTTTACCGTAACCACCCGTAACAGTTAAATTAAATATTAAAGGTAGAGGAAATCATTATCTGTAATTAAAATTATGTATACTGAACTGTAAGTACGTAATAAATATATTATCAGTTTATTTAATATTAAAATAATAGGTAATAACAATCTACACATTAGGCGTAGGGACAGAGACCACCCCTTCGATGCAATTAGTCAACGCAGGTCAACTTGTGGCGAGCTGGAGAGTAGCCACCCCACGTACGAGTGCTCCTGGGGATTTCTGTCACCCGAAGGGAGGTGGGTGGGGTAGGATTCTCTGCCTCTGTCACAGAATAAATAATAATACTAGGTACAGAAGACTCACTCTCTAACAAAACGCGTCTGTTACGATCAGCACAGATATGGCCGCTAGGTGGCGACAGCGCCACGCGCGGATGTAACAGATGCGTTTTGTTAGGGAGTGAGTCTTCTGTACCTAGTACTATTATTTATTCTGTGTCATGGTGGTGGTTTATTAGGCAAGCGTCCGGTTTTTTATCCCATAGCCTAGTATTTAAGTCCATCGTTTTCACTCAATAGCCTAGTTCATTTTAGATTCCACCAACTTCCAATGTCTCTACACCCTGGCGGGTGGGTAACAGCGGTTGCATTATAATTTTATTTTATTTAAATTTATCATGTATGGATCTTAGTTATCTGAAATAAATGTATTTTGTTTTTTTTGTTTTTTTATATTTATGATGAATAATGTGCAAAATGTTGAACATAATTAGAGTTACACATATTGACTCACGTTTATAGACAGCTATCGCGATTTAATTCTATGTATTCAAAACGCGAAAGTTTTGAATACTATATTTAGAGTTAGACCAGCAAAATAATTCTGCACCGATTTTGATAAGACACACAGTGCAAGTGTTATTTATACGTCATAATTTCATAGAAAATTGCACTGCGTGTGCTAAAAATCGTTGCAGACTTATCTTGGTCTAACTCTACCTACCTAAAAATACTATTAAAGGAAAACATCAAAAACAAATAACTGTTAATTATACAAAATATTTTTATAAATTTCCTTCTCCATTCCCTTGTTTAATTTCATGCACATTTTCTGTGTTATAAAATATAAACCAAAGATAATACAGGTTTTACCAATTATCCTTTTCAGATTTTTACCTCATCATTAAGTCATCATTACAAATAGTCCAAACAGGAGTCACCAAGTTCATTGACCTATGAATACTTACACTTTTATGCTGATAATTGTAACAACATACCTAGTATAAGCAGGCGTGGCTCACTCCGCGATTTCGTCGCTTTGCTACAGGTAGCTAAAAGTAGGTCCTACATCCGTTATTCCTGCTCAATTTTGGGGATTGCCATAAGCCGCGCGTGGCGCTGTCGCCACCTAACAGCCATATCTGTGCTGATCGTAACAGACGCGTTTTGTTAGAGAGTGAGTCTTCTGTACCTAGTACTATTATTTATTTTGTGCCCCAGGCTCTCATGAGCCGTGGCAAAATGCCGGGATAACGCAAAGAAGTAGATGAGTATAAGTGACAAGGTGTGACACCGCTACAACGCGATTGGTTGATGAGTTCTCATCACGCGCGCGATTGGTCGCAACTAGTTGCGTTAGACAGGTTAGACTGCACGATTGGCTCGAATTCGTGAGTGACACCGCTGAACTAGCAACATACTTAGTAGAGATGCACCGGATATCCGGTTACTATCCGGTATCCGGCAATTATTTTACTATCCGGCCGGATACCGGATAATGATCTTCTATACGGCCGGATACCGGATAGTAACATTGCTTGATTTCGGAGTAAACAAATTGGATTTAAGAAACAGACACGGTCATAATCGTACTTGTTTATTACTTTAAAATAATTTATTCATTCTACTGACTTGCACGCGCACTCATTTCGAACCTAGAAATGAGTCCGCGCGAACGTTTACTAGGAAACAGGTCAAACCTGCAGAATACGCAGATACGCACCTGAAAAACCGAAATCTAGGTATAGTTACGCTGGCCGAATATTCGGCGGCCGGATACCGGATATTCGGCCGATGGTCAGACCGAATATCCGGTATCCGGTCAAACAACTATCCGTTGCATCTCTAATACTTAGCGTCCGTAAGGCCAGTCTTTATATACATATAAGTCAATGACCCACACTGTCAACGGACAATTCGTAGATCTTATTGTAGAAATAGGGACCAAAGGCGAAGGCCACTTAACCTTTTGGACGCCAATGACCGATATATCCGCACCGCAGGTCCAACGTCAAAGACCGATTAATCGGTCACAGACCACAGAGCAACATAGACCTACGTGCATAAGCATAAAGTTCAATTTCAGTTTTGACACTTCGATGACGTGGCGTCCGAGTGACAGCTTTTGTGTTTGGCACGGTGTCGAAAATTTTAAGAGTTCTGTTGTACAGCATTTCATATAAAAAATAAAACAATACTAAATATAAAAACAAAGGTTTATTCTCAATTCCCGTACATCCACTTTTACTTACACAAGACACAAGTTTGACTATTTTGTTCTCAAACCTATTGAGCGAAAGTGGACCTTAGTGTCTATAGAATACAGTGCCACATACTCTAACCTGTAAAAATTAATATTTAAAACGAAGCTTAATTTTCCCTTAACTTTCATGCGGGATCAAATTGGCAGCTCTTAAGGTCCAATAAGAATTTTATTGGCATTCATTTGTATGTAGTCAGCTGCAGAGTTGGGTGACCTCCCTGGAAACAAATCTCAATACAGGGGGTCAGTTATCTCTGCATCTGACTATATAATATAGTCCTCCAATAATAACTTTTTAATGTAAAATGTTAGTTGATCTAAAAACTGGTCTACAATCGCTCAATTACTTTCATACGAGCCCAATCTTAAGCTAAAGGAAATAAAAAGTAATAACAATATGTTCTTTATCGACCACGGACCAAAATCACATCTAGATCATAGTCAAGTGTGGCTGGTCGTCACATGGGCCTGTTGTCCACAATATCCGGATTTAAGGTAACTTGGTCTACACCTATACTATACACGGTGTAACATGAGTAAACCGAATAATTTTAACAGCGTATTCCTGATCATATTTAGAGACAAAAATGTTTTATAAACTTTTTTTTAAAAACGCCTAGTTTCAGAGATAATATTAATTTAAAAATAAACAAGTTTTTGTTGTTACATAATGTAAAAGGCCTTTTTGATGGTAATGTTGCTGCTATGGGACGTAGTCTAAATATCCTTATTGATAGATGTCAAAAAGTGACAAGTAACACTTTGCAAAAAGGAGGTTTTACGAAAAAAAATGTAAAAATCAGTTTTAAGTAGCAAGTTTACCAATAACATTTATTTTTTATGAACAAATACATTCAAAAAATTGAAAAAACAAAACAAAAAAATGTATTTTTTTTGCCGAAATTGACCTAAACTTATATTACATTTTTTCTTTCTTTTGACCTCAGAAATGCGTGGTTAAAATTATTCGGTTTCCTCATGTTACACCGTGTATATAGTTTTAATTTTCATATTATTCCGACTTATCCCAACTGTCCTGCTCTATCGGCCCTAAATTCACACTTTCTTTCGCCCCTTTCTCGTCCAGCCGGCCTAGCCAAGGTTACAATCGCTATCGCTTCGACATCGAAAAGCATTATGTCTCTCTATCACTCTTCTATAGCGCGACAGTGACAGTTGCGTTTCGATCGCTACGGAGCGTAAGCGATTAACATCTTGGCTACGGGGCCTGCCGGCCTAGCCAAGGTTACAATCGCTATCGCTTCGACATCGAAAAGCATTATGTCTCTCTATTACTCTTCTATAGCGCGACAGTGACAGTTGCGTTTCGATCGCTACGGAGCGTAAGCGATTAACATCTTGGCTACGGGGCCAGCTTCGCTATCGAACACCTACATTTAGTATGAAAGGTCTAATTTGATGAACACTAATGTGTTATAGGCAGAGCTCGGCAGGGGTGAGCCATTTTGACGTCACTTATGTCAAGTGTAGATATTAATATAGATACACCTTACAAAGAAATATTAAAATAAAACTTTGTTAATTATAATTAAACTAAATGACAATGCCTTATGTACAAATAAACTTTAATAGTAGCATATGGATGGATATACATATTATTTGAAGAGGTTTACTAAAAAAGCTTGCTATAAAATTAATTTGTTTTAATGGCGACGTAAAGATCATAGCGGAAAGGCAGCCTAATAAAATAATTTATTTAGTTATTAAATTACACCACTATACAATCGAATGACAAGGCATGTCCATGTTGTGCAAACTCTGAAAACAGCTCACCCTCGCCGAGCTCTGGTTATAGGCCTCAGTCACCCTACACCATAGACTAGGAATCCTCTAGACAGAGTTTAGAGCAATTATTTCATGCAACCGATGATGCCAAAAATGCGGGGGTGCGCGGGACGAGGTGAGCGAAGTCCCGTGCCGGTATCGTCTTGGGTCGTCCCATTCGTTTTTCGTCAAGTTATTAAATTAGTCCTATTCTCCTTTCGTTACTCATTCTACATTCGTCACAATCGTCTGTGGCTTTCAATGTAGAATGAGTAACGAAAGCAGAATAGGACTAATTTAAGAACTTGACGAAAAACGAATGGCGCCGACCCAAGACGATACCCCCGTGCCGTGATTGGTCCGTTCAAAGACACGGACGTCACACAAAGACACTTTCGACTCGAACATGGAGTAAAATTACCGTATGCGTGGCAGAGGGGGTAGCGCGACTATGCTCAGTCTGGAGGATGTTTTGTCTGTGCCCTACACTATCTCCTAAGCGTCGGCGTCTAGTCAACTGTATCGAAAATGGCGTCGCTGCGCAGTTGCGCCGACGTTGCGTCGAGCAGCACCCATAGAGTTGACTAGACGCCGACGCTAAGGCCATATTCGCACGGAAGCTTTTTCAACGCGCGTTAAAAAAGCGTTTGAATGACACAAATGGATAACCATGTATGTATTCACACGACAGCGGTGGCGCTTTTTATCAAGCGTTGTTGGATTTTCGACTTTAAGCCTTGGTCGTTAAATCGAATTTAGAATGCGGACAGATTCAAGCGCTTTTTTAACGCGCGTTGAAAAAGCTTTCGTGCGAATGGGGGCTAAATGTGAAGGCCAGCCATAAAATAAATAACGTACTAGAGTTATTTTGATCCGTGATCTCCGGACATACAATATAACCGTCACACCTAAATACCTTGAACCAACATAGACAAGGAATGATAAGTTACTTAGGGTCACTTGCACCATCCCACTAACCCGGGGTTAAGCGGTTAAACCGTTAACCCAGTGTCAAGTTGTACTGGTAAACATGGTAACTCCAGGTTTAACCGGTTAACCCCGGGTTATTGGAATGGTGCAAGTGGTACTTACAGATTAGGTACCTAGGTTGTTACAATAATTGAGCCATATTGGATAGTGTTGCTTCAAATAAAAAAATAAATATTAAATGACAACTTTTTACATGTTTTACCACATTTGGAATTTTAGTTTTGAAGGCCAAGAACACCTAATGGCTCCTCTACACGATGGCCTAGCGCCGGCCACTCCAAGGGACGCATTTATGCGTTAGAGGGAGCAAGTGATATTGCTATCTCATTCTACCGCATGGCTACGCCCCTTGGAGTGGCCGGCGCTGGGCCATCGTGTAGGGGAGCCATGAGTCGTCATCACTAGTCGTGCCCACAGCGCCAGGGACAACTTAGTGTTATGGCGTACGCTGTCAAAGTAGCCTTGACACATTCAAGTAAAGCGGTATCCAGACGGGATGATCAAATCGACCGATTTGATCAGAAATGAAATTGGCGTCAATCTCCAATTTAATCACCAATTTTAGATTTATGGTGATATTAGAGCCCTCTAAATTGAAAAAAATGCCCCAGAACGAAAATACTGGCGTCACAAATTGGTATTCTTGCGGACGCACCTCATTTTATCAGTAATATCGGTCATTATCGTCGGTTGAATTCGGCGGCAAATTGGCGTTTGCGTCCGCACGTCCCGATTCGATCGGGTAATTTAATCAGATTGGCGAAAAATTTACTAGTCTGTATACGCCTTAACACGTTCCCTGTGCATGCATCATATGTGTAGCATTTTAGGGGTACATATGATACGTGCATGCACCACTAATGATGCACGACCCCATATAAACTTAAAGCACTGCAAAAATTTACACGTGTGAGCTAGGTCTTTTTAATTTGCATGCACATACTGGCTATGAACTTTTTGACAAAAAACATGTTGCACGTGAGGACTCAATTTTTGGTTCCTAGGTACACAGGGAACGTGTTCAGGTTTGCGTTAGTTGGCTTGCGTCCTTTACCTTGGCGTGTAAGGCCCACTTGCACCATTTCACTAACCCGGGGTTAACCAATTAAACCTGGTCACCAGTACAAATTGACAATAGGTTAACGGTTTAACCGCTTAATCCCGGGTTAGTGGAATGGTGCAAGTGGGCCTAAGTGACGTTTTTGTTTATGAGAGCGTTCAAAAGGTTAAAGCAAAACGGTTTCTGAATAAATATGACGTTTCCAAGCTAAAAGTCCCACTTGTCGCTTGAAATAAGGACGCTTTTACAGGTTATTCGTACAAAGATACAAGCAAATCTCGTCCTTATGGTAAGCGAGAAAGTGGAACCTTTGACGAGGCTTCGACACAAATGATATATATATATATATATATAATTAATTACATAATATCATGTTCAATGTGACTTCATAAGGAACTGCGAGGACGGTAAACATAATTCATAATTGTGCCATTCTCAACCAAAACCTTATTGCTGGTTGTCAATAAGGCGCTATTTCCTTATAGCTTCAATTTAAAATCAACCTAATCGCCTATCGACAATGTTATACCTTTTGGTTGAAAACGTCACAATTCGTCATGGGAAAATCCATTGAAAAGGTATCTTAGGCGAACTTTGGGCTACAGTGGAACCTGGATAATTGCAATCTCAAGGGACCGGCCAATTTTTGTCAATTAACCAGGTTTTTCATTTAAGCAGGTCGTGTCAATTAACGAGGTTCAAAAAATCTTTGTGTCAGTTATAGAGGTTTTCATTAATAGAGGTTGCGTTCTGACAAATTTCTTTTATGGAGGTGCAAATAACCATTTTAAGTAGATTTACACGCTTACATTCTATATATGCTTCCGTCTATACTTGCACTTTTACACTACATTAATTACCACTTTATTTTTTTATCATTTGGGTTTAAAAAATTCCCTTGAATTGTAGAAGAAAGTTTTATTAGAATGTAAAAAGCATACTTTGTTTTTATTGATCAAAACTATTTCACCTACTACAGGCTGTGATAGATACCCAATAAATAAATTAAATTCTGGATGGAGATATAAATAAAATGATCATTGCTATTAAAATATTGTTTCTGCTGTATACAACTACATTATTTCAATTACAGAGGTAATAAGCAAAACTCGTTTCAATAATAGAGGTAAAAACAAGAACAAACATAACGGATTTTTTTAGCACAGTGTCAATTATAGAGGTCTTAAGTTGCGATGTGGTCAATTATAGAGGCAAAATTACGAAAAGCACTAAACTCTAAATTGCAATTATAGAGGTTCCAAAATTTCAATTATAGAGGCCTTTTGGTCTCAAGGGACCGGGACCGGACTTTTGGTTGCAATTATTGAGGTTTTCCATTTATCCAGGTGCCAATTAACCAGGTTTCACTGTATTATAGATTACATAACAGGGTGCCTAGCCAAGGTGATAATCGCTTGCGCTACGACAACCAAACGCTTTGTATCTCTATCACCCTTCCATATTAGTGTGACAGTGTCAGTTGCGTTTCGATCGCTACAGAGCGTAAACGATTGGTATGTTGGCTACGCACGCATAGCCAATAAAGCATGAGTTCGAGTCTCACCCGAGACAGTGAGTTTTTCTAATTTTCTTTTATTTCTAAGACCGTTTTGGTAATAAGGAATTTTAAATATCTTTTCAATGAATTCTCGGGACATTGTATAAGCATAATATATAGAGAAAGCAACAAAACTTCAACACACCGTTTAAAATAATACTAAAAACCTAAGTCCGTCTGTACCGGCCCTAAAAACTCGGAATAAAGAGTCGATTTTAAAGTAAATCGTGATCATAATAATTACAGTAATACCCTCAAATGAGATAATTTAGATTAGAATTAAAAAAAAAATAAGATAAAAAATTCATATGCATGAAAATTGATTTACACATAATTTTGGGTTCTAAATACACATTCAAATCTTTATTTATTCGAAATACATTACCATGTTCTATTCCAGCCATATTGTAAGTATGTATGTATATAAATTCTTAACAACTATTTCACCATAAGGTGCAAATTTGTTTTGTAATAAATCATCAACAGACTTTCTAGAAATGAGGCGCCTCGGTTGTCAGAAAATAACTTTTGGCACTGGTCCCACCGCGAGCTAGTAAAGTAAGCTATGAGCTATCAGCTATAAACACGAACAAAAGATAAGCACTCCCGTGTAAATAAAAGAGACACGGCGATATTTATAGCTCACCGCTGGGCGAGTAACTATAAATATCGCCGTGTCTCTTTTATTTACACGGGAGTGCTTATCTTTTGTTCGTGTTTATAGCCGATAGCTCATAGCTTACTAGTTAGCTCGCGGTGGGACCAGTGCCTTAATTTTGATAGAGCCTTCTGTAAGGTCAATATGGGGCATTATCTATGAAAAGGGACCTTATTGTCGATGGCGCTTACGCCACACCACAGAGCGTCGCGCGGTATTGTATTCATATCGGAGCTTCGTTAACAATGGCGTAAGCGCCATCGACAATAAGGTCCCTTTTCATAGATAACGTCACATATTATGAATATGAGAAAGAAATACATTAAATCAGATGTTGCCAACGTACCTAGACAGCAAAACGGCAAATATACACAGAATGCTCAGATATTTAAAAAAAAACCG
Organism: Cydia fagiglandana; assembly: GCF_963556715.1. Classification (NCBI taxonomy): domain Eukaryota; kingdom Metazoa; phylum Arthropoda; class Insecta; order Lepidoptera; family Tortricidae; genus Cydia; species Cydia fagiglandana. Next base: position 3,494,175 of record NC_085947.1, read on the forward strand.
ACGAATTGAGAACCTCCTCGTTTTTTAAACTCGGTTAACAAATATCTGAAATTGAATGTTTGTACTTAAATACAGAAAATTATTATAAAAACCGGGTCACGCCATTTCTTCACTCTGACGCCACTTTGGAAAAATAAAATGCAACAGTGAACTTAACAAAAATATATTACCTTAAATATACCTACTTTGAATTTTGACCTTTAACCCTTTCGTTGGCAATGTATCTTAAGCCTTTATAAGGCAGAGGGAATATATTTCCCACCTGATTTTGAACTTTATTTCAAAGTGATAGGGTTCAATTTTGCATAATTCCTGATACCCTTATGGCTTATAGTAGAGGGTTAAAATATGCGTGGTGTTTTTTTCTTGTTTTATTTAGCCGTAAACATTGAGTTATTACTTATTATTACTATAGAGAATCCATACTAAACAATGAAATTGTCGCAAACGCAACCTGTACCAAGCGACGCAAACGTCGTAACCGCCGTAAAATGCATGGCGCTTACGCGGTTACGTTAATTTAGGTTATTATTACTAACGTATAGAACCGACACACAGAACCAGTATTTCGCGGCATGAGTTGATGTTGTTTTCACAACAAACCATATCGTCGGGTGACAAGCAAAAGTCACTAAGTACTATCAAAAAATTAAAGTAACAATGCACTTTACACTTGTAACACGGTTTATTGTCCCATAATTTCAATGGTTAGTGACTTTTGACGATATAGAAGCGGAGCGTGAATCTCGCGACCTAAATCAATTTTACGGCGCTTACGAAGTTTTGGTCGCGTGGTACGGGTTGCCATTGCGACAATTTGATTGTTTTATATGGATTTCCAAAAAGTAACGCCTAGATTCTATTGCGATTTTTTGTGTCAAGAAAAGGGTTAAAGGCGTATTAGTTACATTTAAGGCCCTACAAATCCTTATAAAGTAGACTGAAAAAAGACCTTAAGGTGGTTCGCCTAGGTTACTCAAAACTTAACTCTCGCTAGATGGCACCACTTTTGCAAAATTTCAGATTTTATTTTTTTGTGAAATGGTCTTGGTATTTGTATACTTAAAAGTATGTTTCGCGCACTCTTTAAGTAAATATTGAACTATTAAAATAAACATTGAATACTTCATTGTGCAAAAACCACCTTTTTAATTCGACGGAGTGTTGCTGTCACGCTTTTTCCTACTATTACTCACACATGCAAACAGTGTTTCCGTGATCCTTGTAGTAGACAATTTCACACAACGTAAGTATGTTGCAATAGCGTAACGGTATGTTCGTGGAAATACGTGCAAGAGGATTGGGGTTCAAGACTGGTGCGAGTAGGTAATTTCTTTTTGTTTCTCCTTTGTGTTATCTTACCTTTAAACGAGCAATTATTATATATATAATTATTTATTTATATATTTGGATGGTATCAGAAACGGCTCTAACGATTTCGATGAAATTTGCTATAAGGGGTTTGATCTCTTAGCTAGGTCTGATCTATGAGAAAACGCGCATTTTTGAGTTTTTATGTTTTGTAAGCTTTGGTCGGTCTCCGAGATATTCAATCTTCTTCCTCACGTGGGGTCCGCTTGGCAATTAATCCCAGAATTGGCATGCGCACTAGTTTTTACGAAAGCGACTGCCCTGACCTTCCAACCCAGAGAGTAAACTTATTTGGATTAGTCCGGTTTCCTCACATTGTTTTCTTTCACCGAAAAATAGGTATCGGTATATAAATAGGTATCAAATGCTATTTCGTACAAAAGTTCGAAAAATCATTGGTACGAGCCGGGGTTCAAGTTATAATTTACTTATCTGGTTGTAACTATAGTTCGTTTTTTTTAGCATTAGAAAGAACTTGCAAGAAGGTAAGCGATCTTGACATGTCTTTTAATTCAAAAACGCTTTTTAAAAATCAAAAACGATTACTTATGAAAGCAGAAGAATATAAATGATGGTATTAGATTTATAATTGTTACATATTTGCCGTAACTTATTTTTAAAATGTGTTTTTCAATTAAAAGACACGTCAAGATTGTTTACCTTATTTCTAATGCTAAAAAAACAAACTATAGTAATAATTGTGTTTTTCATTTATAGACAAAATCCATTATTTTTAACCACAGGAAATTTTATACACTTCCTTTTTATTGCAGTGAGGATGTCCTGATTGTAAAAATCAGAGAGATTAGGTAGAGTATAATTTCTAATTATCTTTGTAAAAATAATAGATGATACGTGTAGCCCATACTTAATCAATCGATTTATGATAATAAGAAAAATTAAATAAAAATAACAAAACAATACGAAATTTAGGTGTAACAAAAATACAAAAAGTTATGTTCCAGCATACAATGACTGGGGATCGAACCGGGAATCTTCCGTTTGCAAGCAAAAAAGCGACTGTTTGCATAACACGCCATGATAGTTCTTAGCTAAGCTGACGAACTTCGGGTACTTATTCTCGCTTAGGTCAATTAACTACCTGTCAAATATCAGTGTCAACAAAATTGGACTAAACATGACAGCACTCCAAATTCGAGCCGTGGTCAGCCCGGCAACGTCGGAAATGGTATGGCAACGTCGCAAATGTATCTGTACACGACATTTGTGACACACACATACGTAAAATTGATGAAAAGTTAACTATGATTTTTGCATGATTTCTGTATGAAACATTGTTTTCCTGTTAATTTCGCGCAAACGAATATTCGAAAGAAGATAAATGCGGAAATATTTATTTACTAATAGTGTGTAGTTACTTAATGAGCTTTGATTGAATTTTGTATGAAAAGCGAACCACCTTAAGTATAACGCAGTGTATTGATTAAAAACGAGTCGAACTGTACATAACGATGATAAATAATATGTCGGTAATTATCAACGGTTAATAAAATAGTGACTATTTTGTTGATGATTGTTTCATCATTTTCAGAGCGACCATTATGCAATGGAAAACTGTTCTGTAATGGCGCGTTTATACCATCTGACGGTCAGCATGAGTTGCGATCTCGCGCGCGACTCCATATATCAATAGCGACTTCAAGTATGGACTCGCGCGCGAGAACGCAACTTAAGCCCGATTTAGACGATGCGAGAACTCGCATGCGAGTTTCATACCATTGCGGATTATGATTGGTCGGTTGAATTGGACGTAATCCACAGTCCGCAATGTAACTAAAATCGCAAGCGAGTTCGCGCGCCGTCTAATTCAGCCCTTATGCTAGACCGCCTGGGCTCTTTCTATTATGTTGTAAATTTTTTTGACAGATTTCAATAAAATTTGGTTGATAGACTTCGCTATTATTTTACCGTATGTCCTATCTCTGAGTTACGAATTCGGATAAAACCTCTCGAGCGTCACATTAAAAAACGCCATACAGATTTTTCAATGTTTGTAAAAATGTTGCATTAGAACTGAATGCGACGGCTAACTTCTAATATCGTTGTTGATAAATAATTCCTGTACTTATTCAACTTTAGAGTAGAGACACAATAAAAGCGTATAATCTAAATATATAAAACAGTCGTGTCACATTGACAATACAGTCTACACTGAAATTTAAAAGTTTATATCAAGTACATATCAAAATCATCAGTTTCTTCAAGGTTTTTTTTTAGCTTGACTTCGTGCGCGTAAGTCACATTCACTCATTCATTCATTCAATACTGTTTTTGGGATTAGTACTCTGTGTACCTGTGTGGGTAATCGTTCATCTCAACTCTATTGGCGAGATATATACGATTTTTTTTAGAAATTGTAGGGTTGAAAACGGGGTAGTTGTCTATAATAAGTTGATTTTACGTCAGGAGACTTGCATAAGACATTATATGTGACGTTCCACGGTAAAAGGAACCTTATGGCGGCCGGCACTTACGTCACATAGTGCCGCAATAATATTGGAGCGGCGTTAATAATAGCGTAAGGTTAATAATACCCGTGGGATGTCACATATTGTGTATAATAATAATGTGAGCTAAACTAGCGCCGCGTAATGTCATCTGGCACCCCACATCTATTGATAAAATAGTTGTCTTGAAAATCGGGATCTAATCAAAAATACGTTTCTATATGTCTCTACTCTGGGCTATAACCGCGAAAATAGAAGTTCGCAAATTGCGAGCATTTTTCTCTGTCACTCTAATTACGGCTTCATTGGAGTAAAAGAGAAAGATTCCCGCAATTTGCGAATTTCGGTTTTCGCGGTAGCCCTCCTGTACCTTTTGACTACCACAATCGGGTCATTCACTTCGCTATTCATGTTTGCAAAGGGGCAGCTATTCGGTAAAGTATTATGGTAACACATACTTATATTATTTTCTTACTCTAGCAGATAGCTGCGTCCTGCTTTTACAAAACTGTAGGTCCGTAAGACTAGGTTTTAGTAATACAATAGTTATTTATTTGTTCTTATTTACAATGTTTAAATACTGACAAATTCATGTGGCGACTGTGAAATTCAAAAGGCATAATTATTGCTCTCTACAATCAAAGATTGTATAAAATGTACAAAATCTAAGGAAACTCGTGCATTCTAGTTCGGCAGCCAAAAATAGATGGCGCTGTACAGTGCCTTGTCCACTAAACCGATACCCAACTGAATAAGGTTAAAAATCCACAGATTACAAATGGTTTCAAGACTTTTAACTGTCAGGAATCTCAGAGGGCCTACCGCGGACCACGTTCGACGTGTTGGCTCCCTGTCACACTTACGTACAAATTTATAAGTGCGACAGAGAAGCAACACGTAGGGAGCGTGCATGAACTGTAGGGGGCAGCACATGAGCCGTCAGATTTTTGGCGCTAGGCGTAAATGTGAAGTTTATGCTTCCGATGTATCCCACAAGATGGCAGAACCTACTATGCACAAGAAAACGTACAAGAAGGGTAGATGGCAGCACTTGCTTTGGCGTGAAGTGTCAATATCCTCGTGCCGCCCAATGTACATTAGGATGTACAATCAGTTTCGATGGAATGTCAACCTTAATAAAAAACGAATTAGGCAGCATTTCATTTGTCTTGTAAAATTTTCGAACAAATGAAATTCAACCCAATTGAATATACAATAAGATTCTAATTTCCTTGGCAATAATTTTGTATGGTGGGCGACACGAGGTTATACACGTTTATGTTTCCAATACAGGGCACAAGATGGCAGGCTCTCCAACGCCCACGGCCCCTATAGTAGTGTGGTCAGAGACTATAGATTTTCGGGATATCTTCATTCTTAAACGTCACATTAAGACAACTAGAGTTACCACATAATGTACGAAGCCATACAGCGCCATCTACTGTTAAATTAGAAGCACGAATTTATCTTAGACTTTACACGGATACACACCACACATGGGCTGAATCAGAAATTCAGTACCGGAATCTCTATGGGAATGTAATGAATTCAGATATTTTGTCTAGGGCGCCTGTATTTAGATAAATAGCACGCAATATCTGAATTTATTCCTTGACCATAGTGCTAAGGTGGGGCCACACAGCGAGCTACCTCGAATGACGCCATCTTGCCAAGCTAATTGCTTCTGCGAGGCAAAAATTTGAAGACGCTGCCGTGCGAAGACGGACGTTTGCCTCGCGAGAAAATTTGCTCACGAGGCGGCTCGCTCTGTGTGTTGTGACTTCAGTCAACCTCATTACTTCTTGTACCGAGACTGGCTGAAATAGCAAGACACGTTCGTGCCTTTCCATGAAAATACGATGGAAAATAATTATGCACTAAAGTGTCATTCTGTGGAACTCGCTAATTATGTAAACAAACCGCCATACTAAAATCATCATTCAGTGACAGTTTCAATATGGCGGTTTGTTTACATAGTTAGCAAGATCCATAGAATGACACTTTACATCTGTACTCTGGTGGTGAATTTCGGATAGTTGCAGTGTGGTGCGCCATACAATCAATAAATCTTTGCTACCATTAATATCTTACCCTAATCATAGAGAAATATAGTAAGACAAGAGTGCTCACTCCATAGATCAGTTTTGGCACCAAAAAGACTATTATTTTCATAGTCGACATCTAGCATCGAGTAGCGGAATTATCAGTACTTTAAGTAGCAGTAGTAGTACTGTCAAGTGACAATACTACCGGAAAGTCTTATGTTGTTGAGCATTAGACTTTCCGGTCGGTGCTACATCTAGTGTCAATTGACAGTACTACTACTGCTACATAAAGAACTGATAATTCCGCTACTCCATGCTAGATGTCGACTATGAAAATACTAATCTTTTTGGTACCAAAACTGATGTATGGAGTGAGCACTTTTGTCTTACTATATTTCTCTATGGCTACAGAATTAATATTTTACCCTAATGTACTTTGGCTTTCCCGGTGACGACCTTAGCGTACTCCTCATAGAACCGCGGGAACAGCTGGATGGCGAAGTAGACGACGGTAAGGTACGCGATGATGGCCAGGGTCAGGATCAGGTCGAATACCGCTGGTTTTACACTGAAACAAACGTGACATTGTTGATTAGAGATGCAACGGATAGTTGTTTGGCCGGATACCGGATATTCGGCCTGACCATCGGCTGAATATCCGGTATCCGGACGCCAAATATTCGGCCAGCGGAACTATACCTACATTTCGGTTTTTCAGGTGCGCAGATTGGTTAGTATTCTGCAGGTTTGACCTGTTTCCTAGTAAACGTTCGCGCGGACTCATTTCTAGGTTCGAAATGAGTGCGCGTGCAAGTCAGTGGAATGATTAAATTGTTTTAAAATAATAAACAAGTACGATTACGACCGTGTCTGTTTCTTAAATCCAATTTGTTTACTCCGAAATCAAGCAATGTTACTATCCGGTATCCGGCCGGATAATAGATCACTTTCCGGTATCCGGCCGGATAGTAAAATAATCGCCGGATAGGCCGGATACCGGATAGTAACCGGATATCCGGTGCATCTCTATTGTTGATACATGACGATACAGCATGTAACTGAACGAAAAGCAATTACTCAAACCCTGTTTAGGTCATACTGAGCAACTTTTACTATGGGACCAACCCCGAAAACGCGGAAAAAGAATTGGATGTTTCATACATTTTGCTGGTCTGATGTTGAAATTTCCTATGGGAGAGTTAACTTTTTTTCGCGATTTCGGGGTTGGTCCCATAGTACTGTCTATCAAAGAGAATAGAGTGTATAGAGACGGATTGTCAAAGTAAATTATATAGCCATTGTAAATTTACTGCCATCTTTCGACAGAACATAAAACTGTGAGAACGACATTTGACTTTGATCCTTATTCTTTCACTGATATGAGTTAACTTATTAAATATTAATATTAACGCCATCTACTCGACTAAGTATAGGCCAAAGGTATGATGCAATCTTTTCGAGACTGATTGAGACTGGCGATCAAAAGTGCATGGAGATGTTTCAACCGTAATATGAAGGCATTACGGTCGACATCTATCCATGCACTTTTGAACGCCACTGTACAAGTGTACATACTGTGGCAGTCACAACTGTGTCATACCTGTACACGTAGAGCACCTTTGGAGTGCACATGCACATGAGCTTTGAAGTGGTCCCGTAACATTGCCAAAAGTAGCTATACATTTCTGGTAAATCATTTTCAATTTGGGTCAATACGATGCCTCGGTCTACGGAATTAAAGGCGTTTTTAACGTCAACTTTCACAAGAATTTCGAAATTTTGGCGGTCTAAAAAAGAGCGAGTCGCATGTACTGCCGCTTCACACCGTCCTTTAAGTCCAAAGCCCAGCTGGATAGGTTTTAATTTGCTTGTTAGACGGGAATGAAATTCACGGCAAAAAATTGGGTAATGTACGGAACCCTTGGAACGCGAGTCCGACTCGCACTTGACTGGTTTTTTATATGGAGTAGCGGTCACATGACCCTACTGTGGCAGTCACAACTGTGTCATACCTGTACACGTAGAGCACCGCTCGCGTGGGCGAGTATAGCGTGTACTCCGGCTCACGCTTGTCCACCGCGTGCACGCTCACTGTCACGTCCAAGTACCGTGATAACGCGCGCTCTAACGCGCCTGTCACACCTGTCAATATAGTATGCCAATAAATCTTCAATTTGATTTCAACCTTATCAACAACCGACAATGTTTTCTTGAACTTCCGATTTTGATTAATTAGATTCAATCTCTCTCTCTTCTTCTTCCTTACCGTATCCGGCAATGGCGACTCCATCAACAATTCTTACCCGGTTTATGAAATGCCCTTATGTGGCTCGTGTGACCGCATCTTCAAGACAAAGTTTGGTTTAGATTCAATAAGCGGGCACGAACCCTGGCTCGTACCAATGAGTTTTTCGGAACTTATGTACGAAATATCATTTTGATATTTGCCAGTCGCTTTTCGGTGAAGGAAAATATCGTGAGGAAACCGGACTAATCCCAATAAGGCCTAGTTTCTCCTCTGGGTTGGAAGGGCAGATGGTAGTCGCTTTCGTTAAAACTAGAGCTTACGTCAAATCATGGGATTAGTTGTCAAGCGGACCCCAGGCCTCCATGAGCCATGGTTAAATGCCGGGATAACCCGAGGAGGAAGAAGTCAATAAGAGGGAAGTATACTTACCCCCTTATTCATAAACGTTTACTAAAGTTGACAAACCGCTAATAATCGTTTGTCCCTTTCCGACGTATAGGTATGATGGAAAGGGACAAACGATTATTATCGGCTTGTCAACTTTAGTACGCGTTTATGAATAAGGGGTAATCCATTAATTACGTCACACGTTTAGGGGGAGGGAGGGGGTCAAGAAAATGTGACATATTGTGACATGGGGGAGGGGGGAGACACAAACTTTGTGACGTCACTTTAACTTTATCAGTAACCGAAAATTTATTTAAATTATTTAGTTCGCTGTACATTTAAATAACAAGTTTTTAAAACGAAAATAGTTTTTAATCGTTTAATTTTCTTTCCTAAGCAGTTTTGGGTTATAAAATTACTAATATTTATATCGTCAAAAATATTTTGATAAAATATTAATTATACTTAGGTACTTACTTAATTCGATTTGGCGATTTCGTAGAAAAAATGTGACGTCACACTAGGGGGGGAGGGGTTTGCCAAATGTGACCAAGTGTGACAAGGGGGGGGGGAGGGGTCAAAAAACCTAGAAATTGGTGTGACGTAATTAATGGATGTCCCCTAAGTGGGTTAGTCAATAAGAGGAAAGAACAAGTATAGTTAGTAACAGACCGGCGCTAGGAGGAGAAGTGGTGACGATCTGCGGCGCTCTCGACTGCGACGATAGATACTTGTACCAATGTCTCACCGACGCTTCGTCTACGTTCTGAAAATGAAACATACATTAATCCTCGAATTTAAATAATCGCGAGACATAATAACATTAGACTCATTTTAAGGTTTAAACTCAACTAAACCGTAATATTAGTCTAATTTTACATTAATCCTTTTCATCTTACACCGCGTTAAACAATTTTCAGCGCTTACATGAGATATCGTGACGTCATTGATGACGTCAATGGACGGCGCTCACGGTGCTCACACTCCCAGGCGTAAGCACCGTGAGCGCAAACGTCAAGGTGACGTTTGGCAATGACAGGACAGGCGCGAAAAAATTTTACTTAGCTGATTCGCACCGGCAGCCAGCACTGTAAGCGTTGTGAACATTGTGAGCGTGATTCGGAAGATAGCCATGTATGTAAAGTACTGACCAGAGCGTCGTCATACAGCGCGGCGTCCCCAGTGAGGTTGTAGACGTGCGATGCGAGTGCGCGGGCAGTCGCCGCGATGTTGGACACCAGGTTGTGTAGGGCGGGCTCCGAGGGTGTGTCCAGTACTGTGCTGCGCGCTGGCTCTTTGTGGCTCTGAGGACAAAAATTATCTGTGGTTGTGCACGCAAAGGGACGTCAAGTTGTGCCAACCCTAATAATTACTCGGAGCAATGCCGAGTCGAACGGAGCCGAAAAAGCCCGAATGCTCTAGTTTCCTCCCCCTGTTTGTGGTTAAATTACTAACATAAATTATAATCAAACAAGGAATATAGAAAGAAATATTATTGTTTGTTGTTGACCGCTTGCCGACCATTACTCAAGAAACTTTCCGAGATAGCGGTCATCGGTATCACAACCGCACACACACATCCTCAATTCATAGACATGTTAGGTAGCATTCACTCACAAAATAAAAACTTCCAAACAGTAGGAAAAAATCTCAGAAAATTTTAAATTCTTAAATTGAAACTATAGGGACAGATTACGTGGTCAGCATTCCCCGCGCTATACGGAATGCCCACCGCGCGACTTGCTCCTTAGCTAGCTCATTAAGTATTCCGGATTATCATTTATATACTCCCAGATAGTTAATTCCTATAACTGGTGACCTCTCTAATTAAGTATTCCGGATTATCATTTATATACTCCCAGATAGTTAATTCCTATAACTGGTGCCCTCTCTAATTAAGTATTCCGGATTATCATTTATATACTCCCAGATAGTTAATTCCTATAACTGGTGACCTCACTAATTAAGTATTCCGGATTATCATCTATATACTCCCAGATAGTTAATTCCTATAACTGGTGACTTCTCTAATTAAGTATTCCGGATTATCATCTATATACTCCCAGATAGTTAATTCCTATAACTGGTGACCTCTCTAATTAAGTATTCCGGATTATCATCTATATACTCCCAGATAGTTAATTCCTATAACTGGTGACTTCTCTAATGAAGTATTCCGGATTATCATTTATATACTCCCAGATAGTTTATTCCTATAGAAACTAAAAATACCTGTAAGCTACTTAGCGTGAAAGCGGTCATCCTCCTAATACTGAATCTCTCATGGGGCCAAGCCAACAGCTCATCGGCCAAGTTGATCTTCTTATGCGTGACGGGGGCCCCGAGCCTGGTCTGCAGCGCGTGCGCCGCGCCCCCGGCCCGCGGGGGCTTCGACACGTGCATCGTGAGGCCAGGGGATGACGAGATGGAGTCCAGGCACATGGCGAACGATACATCCTGGGGAAAAGGGTAATTATTGAATTACAATATATTAATAATAGTATATAATCGCTTTAAACTCTCGCGTTTTGTACACATATTTAATTACACAAACGGGTCTGCCGCGATATAATTTCATTGTCAGTCTTTCCGTGAGCACAGCTGGTGCGACCCAGCTGAAACGTCTTAATTAAAGGTAAGAACAATGAAATTATATCGCGGTAGACATGTTTGTGTAAATAAATAAGTATATAAGGGCATTTTCATTTAACTTGTACAAGTTAAGCGCGACTTAAGTCGTGTTTCAGTAACGTTTAACCGTTATATTCCTGACAAAATGTATGGGATTTGACATTGACCGTCAGTTTTGTAACAATTGCTAACCGGCCGTTAAAGGTTTTCAATTAAGTGAAAATGCCCATAATCGTGCGTCATTTGCGGCAAATAAATCAAATATATAAAAAAACGAAGGGATTCATTTTCAGAACTTTTGCGAGATTTTATTTGACAATAATATTCAAATCTAGTGTTCAAATCGTTCAAATCCCATTATAGAGAAAAACATTTTCATTCATTTTTGGCCTTTCTAGTAATATTGTGAGGATAATAAGGTTTAAATACCTGTAGCAACGAAGCGTCAGTAGAATCCAACTGTTCTTCCAACCACTTCTTAGTAGCGACATAGTTCAGAGCATGTCCGGCTGAAGACAGTACGAAGAGCAAAGATGGCGCACCGCGTACGGACGGCGACGCGTACAGTCGGGAGAATACACTTACAACACATTCTGAACCTTGTTACAAAGGTGATAAGGTTTACATACCTGTAGCAACGAAGCGTCAGTAGAATCCAACTGTTCTTCCAACCACTTCTTAGTAGCGACATAGTTTAGTGCATGTCCGGCCGAAGACAGTACGAAGAGCAAAGATGGCGCGCCGCGTACGGCGGGCGACGCGTACAGTCGTGAGAATATGCGGGCCAGTTCTAGTACCGCTACGGCACCTGAGGCGTTAGAGTCAGCCCCTACGGACAGCTCCTGGAATAGATAACTTTGTCAGGAAGATGGTAGAATATAGTCAAAGTAGAAATATTAGTAGAAATATAAATTTATTAGCTTTAATATTTACCTACATAAAAATTTCTCCATAAAATCCGTGGGACATAAGCAGTTTTTGGACACATTTCGATTTTTCTGAGAATATTAGGTCGGGTTTTGATTTGATATTGCTTTTTTTAATCACACTACTACGGAATAACCCCAAATCAATTGGATTCCTAATTCCTAGTAATTTCAAAAGCATTAAAAGTTTTGTTACACACAAATACTGGGACGGGTATTAATAATGATAAACTTTTTAAAAGTACACTGTGACAGTACAAAAAACAGAATTTATACTATAAAAAAAATCCCAAAAATCCCATGTGTTATATAAAATAAATGAGAGTATTTGTTACTTACGGGCACCAAGCCTGAGGAGTCATAGTGTGCTGAAATGATGATGGTCTGTGCGGAACCGGAGCGGCCAACCAGCTTCCCGTGAAGAGTCACCGGTTTGGAGTCAAGCTTCGCCGGCACCGGGGCTGACACCACTGGGAAAACAAACATTTTCAAAATGTTTTTATTGTTCTTAACATCTTCAATAGTTCAAGAGTGGAGGTTGTCGATTCGGTTGAATCTTAATTTTATTTAGTGATTTGTTATAGTTTTTAGTTTTCACGTAAGGGTCGTCACGAACGACCCCGACACATGCATTGGAGGTAATGCTAGGCCTGAAGCCACTCTGGATAGAGGTAGAGAAAAGAGCCACCGAACAGTGGTATAGAATGAAAGCATGCAAGGAATGGAGAGGAAGCTGTGTGGACAAGAGACACGCGCTGATACAAAAAGAGGCGCTATCAAAATTTGAGATGCTGATGGCCAATAACGACCTTATAAAAAGGCAGGAGATATTTGACAAGAAGTATAGGATACATATAGGAGAGAGAGACAACTGGAAGGTAGAAGTCAGTCACCCGACGACTATCTGTTTTACGGATGGCTCTAGAAGAAGCTCAACGAAACTAGCAGGAGCAGGCATAGTAATCCCTAAACTGGGAGAGAAGGTATCAATACCGTTGGGTAGGTATGCTAGCGTATTTCAAGCAGAGGTATGTGCAATAGCGCGCTGTGCACACATAATTAAAGAGAGTGTGCAGCAAGAAGGTGCTGTTGTAATATATACCGATAGCCAAGCAGCACTGAAGGCACTAAAGAAAATATCGGTTACCTCCTCCCTTGTGAGAGAATGTCGGGAGGAGCTCAACTCGATAGGCAAACGAAGAAGCGTCACGGTGGCATGGGTACCAGGACACCAAGGAGTGACGGGTAACGAGAAAGCGGACGAGATGGCAAGGATGGGGGCGGAAACGGAACACATTGGTCCGGAACCGGCTCTACCTATGTCAGCGGACGTCACGAAGGGAGTCATAGAGAAGGTAAAAGAGATGGAAGCACAAAGAGAATGGGAAGAAGAAACTGGATGTAGACAGTCGAAGATGATGATCAAAGGCATAGATCACAGGAGAACCAGGTATCTTCTGAAACTAGGTAAGAGCAGTCTGAGACTTCTGACAGGTATCATTACAGGTCATAACACTCTCAACAGACACCTTAAGATAATGGAGATAAGCAGAGATGCCTCCTGTCCACACTGTGGTAAGGAGGAGACTAGCTTACACCTACTAGCGGAATGTATTATGTATGCGGCACCGCGATATAATACATTCGGCAAAGACACACTAAAAGAGAACGAACTAAAGGACGTCGAACTCAAAGATGTCCTTCTGTTCTGCAGGAAAACGAGAAGACTTGAGGAGAATGGTGAGGGAATGCCGCCGGGACAGTAACCTGAAGCTCCGACTCCAGGGAATCGGGCTGAATGAACGCGACACGCGATCGACAGCCCGCCTGCTTCCGGCCAGGCGTCCCTACACTACATCTACATCTACAAGGGTCGTCACGTACGTAACGTCATGTTACATAGGAATAAATTCACACATGCTTATTGAATAATCCTTTGCTATCCTGACCTACCACCATCTTAACCCTTTTCCAGAGCTCCAGACCGCACTTATCTTATTGTTTTCGGGGGCCCTAGGGATGGGGGACATACTTCAACCCATAGGGATCTTTTGTGCAATTACCCCCTAGAAAAGAGCCGTCAATTACCCAAGAGCTTTTCCCACCATATCCATGCGTCGGTTGATGGAGCTCATGGGTAGCGTTTTAAAGTCCTTTGGTTCCAGATATCCTGCTCCAAAGTCCTTCATTCTTTGCCTGGCGAGGACGTGACATTCTTCACACATTAAGTGTTTTACTGTCTCTTCCTCTTCGCCACACATACGACAATCGGTGTTGTCAGAGTGTCCCATCTTGGCCAGAATTCCTTTGACCCGGTAATGGCCAGTAAACACCCCCGTTATAATTTTTCCAAGTATATGCACTTATGCAGTAACAAACTGTTAAGCAAATCTTACCAATCTGGTACCCGTTAGACGACACGGTATTCAGCATGGCCTCGAGCGCCGTGCCTGACTTGTCGTCGGTGATGAAGCTGTGCTGCAGGTCTCGCAGGATGTCCTCGAACGCCGGAGACCATTCAGCGAAGTAGACGGGCGCGCTGATCTCGTCCTGCACCATCGCCATTTCTAGGAGCTGGATGTGCTGATGACATGAAAAACAATATTATATTTAAAATTTCGCGTTTTGAACATATATTAACTCACATTTATAGACGGGTTTAACGCGAATTTTATTCATTTACCGACGTTTCGACACAGATTTTACTGGTCGTGGTCGCGGCTGACTGATGTCCCAGCAAAATGTCAAAACAGAGATTTGTGCATCTACCCGACGAAAAGGTAATTGAATAAAATTCGCGTTAGACCAGTCTATAAATGTGAGTTAAGAAAAACAATGTTGATGACGCGACACAAACAATTGAATAGTGTTAGTGAACTACCAATAAACAGTGAAACTTAGTGTTAGTGAACTATCAGTGATTAGTGAAACTTAGTGTTAGTGAACTACCAAAAAACAGTGAAACTTAGTGTTAGTGAACTACCAATAAACAGTTAAACTTAATGTTAGTGAACTATCAATAAACAGTGAAACATAGTGTTAGTGAACTACCAATAAACAGTGAAACTTAGTGTTAGTGAACTATCAATAAACAGTGAAACTTAGTGTTAGTGAACTACCAATAAACAGTGAAACTTAGTGTTAGTGAACTACCAATAAACAGTGAAACTTAGTGTTGGTGAACTACCAATAAACAGTGAAAATTAGTGTTAGTGAACTACCAATAAACAGTGAAACTTAGAACTAGACTAGTACCTCCTTCTCCTCCGCACTGAGCACTGTATCATTCTTTGGCAGCACCAGCAGGAGTGCACCAGCCTTGTTCCTAATCTCCAGGAACTGTTCAATGCTGACATCTTGGATGCGAGCCACCACACAGTGGCGGGATGTGCTCCATGATGTCAGCGAGCGGCCTTCTAGGTTGAAACTGGCACTGCGGCAGCCTGAACCATAACATATTATACAGTAAACTCTATGTAGCGACACTCAAGGGACTGGAGGCTTTTTGACGCTATAAAGAGTTTTTGTTATACATTATTGCTAAAAAATTACTGCATTCCCATTGTCCGGGAGGTTTTGGGATTATACTGAACAACTTTTACTATAGAACTAACCCCGAAATCAGGAAAAACTATGTACCTTCCCATAGAAAATGGCCCAGCCAAAATGCATGAAACAGCCAAATTTGTTTTTTGCGATTTCAGGGTTGGTCCCATAGTAAAAGTTACTCAGTATAATCCCAAAACCTCCTTGGCAACTGGAATGTAGTTATTTTTTAGCCACCATATATAGAGAGAAATGAATATGAAAGTAAAGCAACTATAGCAAGTATAATAAATGATTTAATTTTAATTTAATTTATTTAATTTAATTTTAATAGCCAATAATTGTCAACATTATAAGGGGTGAATTGTTATACTGAGTGACATTATATGAAGTTTACACCATAATTATGATCAATGTGATAATGTGGCAGGTTGTTCCTCATTCCAGATGACTGTTGCAGCATTGAATAGGACCAGGCTCCCCGAGGTCCTACTCAACATCAAAGGTTTGATAGGATTCCTCGAGGAGCTGGGCTGGCAGGACTAGCCCACCCCCTATCACGCAAAATAAGCGCAATAGGACCAGGCTGAATATTGTAGGGAGCTGATCGCAACATCTGGTAAAGATACTGGTGAATAATTAGCCACATAATTTTATAATATCTGAAAATGAAGGTAAGTGTCTGAGAAAAAAGTATAGCCAGTGTCTTAGTTTTAAAAAGGGCATGAGAAATTTAAAATAATAAAATTCTGTTTTTATTGTTGTATTAGAGTAAACGCTATTTGAAATTTTATCAGAATTAATGAACTGTATAATTTCTATTACTTAGGTATCACAACGTCAACGATAAAAATAAATAATAGATTTAACTAGGTCAACATAAGAGAACTCTCCTAAGTAGCTCAATAAAATCACTGTCTATGATCTTAGGCATCATCTCGCGCAATGATAAGATACCAATTATCTTAATAACTATTTGTATAAGACGAAAGTTAGCAGCCGAAATTATAACCTAAAAATGTCATCGATTTTTGTATTTATAAATTAAACATGCACTTCCATGCTGTACTTACCGTGGGGAATCGTATGCAAGTCGTATTGCTGCATCCTGTACACCGAAAATTCGTGAGAAGCAGCAACCGGGTTCACTGGAGACATGATGATAAAAATAGGGAGGGCTACAAGCAAATAGTAAGGCAAATAGCCTTTAAATATCTCCGTCAGGCCGTCAGCTTCGTCTAGCCACATTTTGGCGACTAATTTAGGTCCCTCGTAGTGATATTAACGTGAAATATTGAACAATAATTAGATACTAATCCTATTAGAAACCCTACGTGTGATAAGTCGGTCAGTGACATACATGACAGTCATGACATTGTGACGGCAGAATGTCTATGGCTGTGCGTTCCGATTTACGTAATTTTGTGTAAGCAATAAAGAGCTATACAGACCATGCAACAAATCGCATGTGACCAGACCGGACGGGATAGTCTTGTGTATCTTTCAGTAGGAGTAGCAACAAAAGCGCTATTATTGTTTGTCCTTGTCACAGTCTCACATATTTTTTGTTCCTCACCGAAAATTTATGAATTATGGTACGCTTAAAGGCCCCAGTACACAATGGGCCATCGCCGGCCAATCCAAGGGACGCGTTTATGCGTTAGAGGGAGCAAGTAATATTGCTATCTCATTCTACCGCAAGGCTGCGTCCCTTGGAGTGGCCGGCGATGGCCCATTGTGTACTGGGGCCTTATACAATGTGGAAACACCTTGCTGTGGCCACGTCGATAAAATCATATCGATAAACTATCGACATTTCCTGCAATTTTAATTTTACTTCAAAGGTTTAACGATACCTACCTAAAATGAACAAAAACGCTTTTATTCTTTATTGTAGTTATCAGATCACAATTTTATCGTCACGCCCCAGCAGGGAACCAAGAGAAAGTTCAGATATTTAATTAAAATACATAAATACCTACTAAAATATGTGTTCCGCATTAATTGAATTATTTTGTTTTATTATAAAATATATATTCATTAGCATTTCAATTATGTTTATGTTTAACGAAGATATGAAGAAGATAGAAGCTTTAATTAATCGCTATTTCGTTCCGCTGTGTAGCGTTTATCGATATATAACATGATTAAAATCGACTTTTCATAGGATCCTACCTTCTATGATAGGCTCTGTCAGTCTGATCCAAGGCCCCAACGTTGCCTGTTCACTTTGACGGCGCAGCAACTAGTTCCACTTCATTCTTCGCTCTTCGCTCTTTTAAAAATGCCATTTGTCAAAAAAGGACAACTATACTGTTGACAAGATGAACTTAAAATCAAAGTGTTGCCTTTTTTGATGCATCCAGGTTGTGTATGTGTGCGTAAAAACGTGTATGAGTGCTCTTTTAGGGATGTGAAAAGTCGATTTTAATTATGTTATACATCGATAAACGCTACACAGCGGAACAAAATAGCTATTAATTTAAGCTTCAATATCTTCGTTAAACATAAACATAATTGAAATGCTATGTATTCGTATATAATAAAATAATTCAAATATTACGGAATCTGAACTTTCCCTTCGTTCCCTGCTGGGGCGTGACTATAAAATTGTGATCTGATAACCATAATAAAGAATAAAAGCGTTTTTGTTCATTTTAGGTATCGTTAAACCTTTGAAGTAAAAAACACTCTGACTACCGAGAACCCGCCTGGTAGGCACTCGTAATGTTTGCTCAGATGCCGGACAACCCGCCCAGCGGGTTCTTTTGTACGCAGATATAGACAACCGGTTTCTGGGGTAGTGCACCGTTTTTTGCCCGGTTGCGAAAGTGTATTGCAAGAAATGTCGATAGTTTATCGATATGACTTTATCGACATGGCTACAACAAGGTGGTGTTACATTGTTAATCGTACACTAAGCATAAGCAAAAGTGGTTACAGTGACAGCTCGCTTAGACGTAATCTTTAAGTATATTATATCGGTCTGATCTGAATTCAATTTGAATTTGAACGAACGCTGCTGAGTGCTTAAATGCTTAGTAATCCAAAAAATAATAGTTTTACTTGACTGTCTTGACTTGAGTTTTACTGATCATTACTTATTAATTATTATAATAATTCATTTGATTATTCTCTTTGCTAACATCTGATATTTTGGTTTGGTTGGTCGAAATCCAGGAGCAGTGGCTTGATTATTTTGTTTATGTTTAAATTGCCGAAAGTGAAGTAGGCATAGAAGTTTTGCAAGAGTCTCGATACCCACCTACTTGTAATCAACTTTAAATCATGCCATTGGAAGTGTAAGTAACAATACAATTATTCATTAATCATAGTAAGTAAATTAGTAAACTTTATGTTAACATCAAAATAGTGTCTAACGCAGTTTTATGAGTAAACTATTCGGAACCATTTTTCTTCAGTTAACCGATATCCACTTGTTATTGTTACATACCAGTCTGTAATGACAAGGGGGACTCCCCGCCTCACGACACATGAGCCAAGCAAGGACAACTGGGAATTATTTGTATGCAGTGCCTATTCACACTTGTGCCCTTCGGAGACTACTGGGAATTCATACATATTTTTTTTTCTTTCCAGAAAAGTTGCAGAACAACAACTAGGTGACTTCTTGAAACTTAGATGCTTACTTAGTTTTTCTGGAAGCGAACCTCAGGAATTTTCCAGTAATGATTATATTGTCAATGACTTGGCTATTGTGAAATTGTATATCAAAGACTCACCTAAATCACTTTTGTGCAAAATACTTGCAAGAGCCAAATATCGCAAGGTCAAAGTTAAAGTATCTTGTCAAGATATGGATGAACCATTTTATGGTGAATGGATCTGTATTAATTCTTGGAAACAAATTGGTTGTAGGCAGAATTGTGACATATCTTTAGATAATGTGTATACATGCTTATTCAACGTTACCATTTCCGCAAGCAAGGTTGAAGAGTCCTATCACATGAAACTTTATAATGATGTTGATTTTACTGACTTCATCTTGAGTGCCGGCGATGGGAGTGTGGCAGTCCACCGGGCTCACCTGGCAGCCCACAGCGATGTGTTCCAAGCAATGCTTACCAAAGAGTGGAAGGAGACAACTGAAGGCCGCATTCAGATTGAGGGAGTCTCTCTGAAGACCCTCCAGCACTTTAAGGAGTTTATCTACCTTCACACTCTCCCGGATGGTGATGGACTTAAGTCTTTACTCTTGCTAGCATCATATTACTTAATAGACGATCTTAAGGCAGAATGCATATCTAAGCTGGCTCTAAACTGTAAATCGGAAGATTGGAAAGGCCTTCTAGAATTTGCCACCAAGAACCAAATATTTGAATTAGTAAGTGCTATGATGATAGTTAGCCCAGCAATGACCACCAAATGTGAACTAAAGGCACCAGTGAGAGAAGAAAGTGAGAATTAATACCAGTTTTCCATTGTATTCCATACCTACATTAATAGGGATGACATAAAAGATAATTAATTATATTAAAATAAGTTATTATTAATTATGTATTAAATTACTATTTGTAATATTTCTATGTAATGTAATATTTTTATATTTAATTAAGTAAAAAATGATAGACTGATGACATGCAAGTACAGTACTTGCTATTGTAATTCTATCTCTATTCTTTAAGTGGTAAAGTTGTTATCTGTATGGAATCTTTTGTCTTTTTATTTTTCACAAGTAATTAAAGATAACGATGCCATTCAACAGCAGGTAATCTCTCAAGTGGATTCGGACATTATAACCCATTATAACCGTACGACTATACTTACTGCGCATCAAAGCTTTTTTTTTCTTAAATGCTTTGCACACTAAACGCTTCTTTATATTTCTTTGTCTGTGCTACAAATCTTAATAAAAAAATATAGGTCGTTTTTTACTTTTTTTATTTATCAGTCGCTTTTCGGTGAAGGAAAACATCGTGAGGAAACCGGACTAATCCCAATAAGGCCTAGTTTACCTTCTGGGTTGGAAGGTCAGATGGCAGTCGCTTTCGTAAAAACTAGTGCCTACGTCAAATCATGGGATTAGTTGTCAAGCGGACCCCAGGCTCTCATGAGCCGTGGCTAAATGCCCGGATAACGCGAGGAAGAAGAAGATGCATTTTTATTACATGCCTGGCAGACAAGATCTTGTTCTGCAGATACAACAACATTAATATAATACAACTACTAAAGGTCTATATATTTGGGCGTTAAACATTAGAGAAGAAGCAGTGGGGACATCCGATGCTGCTTATCCTCCAGCCATAAAAATAAAAAATCCAGAATAAGCCACTGAAATTAGAACCTTTAGTGCAGGGAATAGAGTTGATTTTGGTTTTATTTAAAAATTGAATAAAACAAATCAAATGCAACTGTGTTCCAAATGAATATGATTTAAACATAGATCTGAAGTACTATAGGTAGGACCTTGGGCCTTAGGAGGTTAATAGAAGAAATTTCTTTAATTCCATTAATGTATGTATGTATAAACTGTATTGTACAAAACATAAACACAAATATGGCACACATGCCACATGCGAACATGGATAGGTACACATGCGAACTTATCCCTTTAAGGGATTTCTTCCAGTTAACCTTTTAATTCCATTAATTATTATTTTTGGTCATTTCTTTTGATATTTGCCAGTCGCTTTTCGGGAAGGAAAACATCGTGAGGAAACCGGACTAATACCAATAACGCCTAGTTTCCCCTCTGGGTTGAAAGGTCAAATGGCAGTCGCTTTCGTAAAAACTAGTGCCTACGTCAAATTATGGGATTAGTTGTCAAGCGGACCCCAGGCTCCCATGAGCCGTGGCAAAATGCCGGGATAACGCCAGGAAGAAGTAGAGATGGGTAGTGAGTAAATACTCACGGGTAAATACCGAGTAAATACTCAGTATTTACTCAATATACCCGTATTTACTCGTTTATACCCAAATTGGTGGGTATAAACTATTTAGAGCGCTGAAAGGGGTATATAAATTTGAAATATAGGTGTATTTTGTAAGCCGCTACTGGATTAAGTACTCAAAATTGTAAGAAATGTATTTTTAAGAGGGGCACTCCATACATGTAACTAATTGTCACAAAAAAAAATCTCAGAAACCACCAACATGTTGCACGTCATTAAATGGGTCTTTAAAAATAACTGGAATGTTTCTAAGAACATTTTTGGATAAGTTGAATATTTTTGGAAAAAGACCGTTTCGAAAGGCCAAAATAATGTTTATCTCTCTATAACTTTAGAACCAAAGTTCAGAAAAAATATAAAAACATATCGGGAGATTAGCCGTATAATAGAGTGCAAAAAACAATATTTTGAACATCGTCGGTTGAGCCATTTTTGAGTTTTCTTTAAAAAACCCTTAATAAAAGGTCGTAAGTGCCGCGTAAACACACACTTTTGGGCGACATGCACTTATCTAGAACATCGGTAGAATTTAAGTACTTATATTTTTAAAGTAAATACCTTCTTATTTAAAACAAAATTGTTAACAAAATTTGCCTCTCACTAATAATTACGTTTTTTTCCTAAATTAAGCGTCCTCTATGCTTTTTATTTTATAGATATTGTTAATACACGTTAGCACTCTTCAATAAAAGACAATTTTGTTCTTAAATCTCACTTTTTGAATATTTTATAAGCAATCGTTTTTACCCACCTAAATGAGTAAATACGAGTATTTATCGGGTGCTTTGAGTAAATACCGAGTAAATACTCAGTATTTACTCACCCCTACCCATCTCTAGGAAGAAGAATTATTATTTTTGGTCACATAATGATTATATTATTATTTACTTACATTATTTTATTACCCTCTGAATACAACTAAATAGCGCCACCTAGTGTTGCGACTTATTGCGCCATCAGGAGTTGTTTCTATGGTAACATTTATGTAAACAAAGATCAACATGCGAAGACCTTCAGTTTTTGTCGCAAAAGATCCTGAAAAAGGTATGTAAATCTCAAACATGACTACGGTCTGTCTGTCACATCGCTATATATCTTGAAAACTATTTTACGCTACCGATTTGGAGTAAGGCAGGTTTTTTTTACTTTTTTTATCATGATGGCGGCGCGCACAGCCGGCCTAGCCAAGGTTACAATCGCTATCGCTTCGACACATAGAAGTAGCATCCTATAGAAGTGGTGTGCGCGTGCCTCCGTGACATACGCAATGCGAAAATATTAAAAACACGTTTTAACATTCTTGACAATATACCAAAAACAATCTACGTAATTCGGTCGGGTTATTTGTTGCCCACCATAGCCCATACTAACAAAAAGGTGGGGAACAAACAAAAAGTGAGACTGACAAGGACAAGCAATAGTACCGCTTTCTCCTTGGAGGATATAACCAACGGAGACGCCATGTCTAAAATTTTCGGTACAAAATAGTCTGCCGTTTTTTGCGGGAGGGGGGCACATCAAATGTATAGGTACGTCATGTCAGATAAACGTCAGTCCATACATATGGTTGACATGAGGTTGACCATCGGCCGCCTATTTTCGACAGAGGGGAACGCCTGTTAATGGCGGCTCCATTGTTAATTACTCCGAGGCTTTCTCTGCTACTCTTACTGAAAGTTCTATAAGTGTATCTCGTTCGGTCATTTGGCCCCTCCCCCATGTCTTCTCTATATTATTGTACCTCTATGCTTCGACAACGAAAAGCATTATGTCTCTCTATCACTCTTCCATATTAGTGTGACAGTGACAGTTGCGTTTCGATCGCTACGGAGCGTAAGCGATTGGCATTTTGGCTACGCGGCTTGTGAGCAAGGATCCTGCGAAGAATATGGGCGAGCCTTGCTCATATGCATGTCTGCCGCCAGTTTTTCTTTAAACGCCTTATACGACGCCCGCGGAACGAGATGGCTAAGGAATGATAAGAATGATAAGAGTGATAAGGATGGATAAGGTAGGTTGCGATAATCGCAAATAATTCATAATATTGTCTTAAACTATTTAGGAGCCACCTGTATGTCGGGGCTCACACAACATAGGCAAATTCATAATTTGACACTGCAAAATGATGATTCGTTTTTAGGGTTCCGTACCCAAAGGGTAAAACGGGACCCTATTACTAAGACTTCGCTGTCCGTCCGTCCGTCTGTCCGTCTGTCTGTCACCAGGCTGTATCTCACGAACCGTGATAGCTAGACAGTTGAAATTTTCACAGATGATGTATTTCTGTTGCCGCTATAACAACAAATACTAAAAACAGAATAAAATAAATATTTAAGTGGGGCTCCCATACAGCAAACGTGATTTTTGACCAAAGTTAAGCAACGTCGGGCGTGGTCAGTACTTGGATGGGTGACCGTTTTCTTTTTGCATTTTTTTCCGTTTTTTTTTTGCTTTATGGTACGGAACCCTTCGTGCGCGAGTCCGACTCGCACTTGCCCGGTTTTTTTAATTACAGGTAGGTACCTACATAATATAAATGAGCGTTTTCTAAAAAAGTGTACATTTTATTCATGTCTTCAAAATATTGACTTCTTGGGCTCATTTTACTAAGAATCATTTGTACATTCACGCCACATACATGAAAACATGTGCCCTGGATTTAAGTCAATATTTTGAAGACATGAATGATGTGCACTTTTTTTGGAAAACGCTCAAATGCGTGCTCACCTTCATTCTAGAGGTATTTCGAGAATGTAGACGTTAGAGATTCTCGAAATACCTCTAGAATGAAGGTGACATAACGCTTCCCTCACTACACATCCTCGCACATCTCTAGTGGAAACGCAGACTAATTACCAAGCATTAACCCTTTTCCAGGTTGCACCTATCTACAACGTTTTCCCAAAAAAACAACTGATGATTCATTTGAAGGCGAGTCACATTTCCCGAAAGTGCAATCTAATTTGGCGTTGCGCGCGTTTCAATTCGTTTGGCGCGTATGTGGTCGATACGATATATCGTAGGTACTATGCCTGGAAAAGGGTTAGTATGATTGTGGTTTGAGATGTCCGATTTGACGCTATGTTAAGATATCATGCATCGTCTCATCATCTCAGCCATAAGACGTCCACTGCTGAACATAGGCCTCCTCCTTGGACCTCCATATACGTGCCGGATGGGGGGGGTGAAGCCATAATCGCCACGCTTGGCAGGCGGGTTGGCGATCGCAGTCGAGTACACCGAATTTGAGGGACGCTGCTGCCCGTCCACTGGTGGTTTTGGACGTAGTTTAAGAACATACCCGGGTCCTTAAACTACGTCTCGTCTTTATTCATAGTCTGTTCCTTCAGAATTCCGGTATGGATCCCGGAATTGGCTGCTTCACGCGCGCTACGTGCGTGGTGAACACGCGATGTGTCTGGATCTCGCCGACGACCTTCAGAAGAAAGCTGACAACACGCATAGATACGCACATTATGTCAAGGTAAGACAACAGAATAATAGTACTAAGTACAGAAGACTCACTTTCTAACAAAACGCGTCTGTTACGATCAGCACAGATATGGCCGCTAGGTGGCGACAGCGCCACGCGCGGCTTATGGCAAACCCCAAAATTGGGGCGGAACGGATTTACTTTTAGCTACCTGTAGCAAAGCGACGAAATCGCGGAGTGAGACACGCCCGGTAAGACTCGCGACAATGAGCGAAGTGCTTGCGAAGCGTCTACGGTGCGCCTTGGCCAAAGATGAAGAAAAGCGTAAGAGCGATAATAGAGTCGATGACGAAGATTTTGATATCACGATGGGTTCCAAGCTGGGCTCTTTACAATACTAACATTGACACAGTGGCGGATTTGCAGTCTTTGCCGCCCTAGGCCCCAAGCATTGTAGCCGCCCCTTTCTCAGCTTGAACACCCATCATATTGACTACATTTAGATCAGGCAACGAAAAGATATATTATAAGAGGGAAATGCTTGGGAACTTTAAGTAACTTTTTTGGACTCGTTAGGTGGTGAACATATTAAATATAAAAAAGGGGTTTGGTTTGAAGGTCACATTTTTCGGTTTTTCGCTTATTATATCTCAGAAACTATATGTCCTTGTGACATGATCATAGGAACATAGGTTTTACAAAAAAAATAAGCAATACTTATTCACTTTAAGTGACAGTTTTACCAATAACATTGACTTTTATGTACCTACAACAAAAACATTCAAAAATTCTAAAAAAGAAACATAAGAAAAACATTTTTTTTTGCCTATTTTCTTGAATAACTGCTAATGCTAAACTATTTATTAAATTAAATTATTTAAAAAAAAATATTTGAGATTCTTACAATGAGCTCTTTGATTTGATATGTAACACCACATATGTAGTTTGAAAAACTTTATTTTCAAATTTTCTCATTTACCCCCCAAAAATGGCCTCCATAGTTAAAATTCATTTATTTACGTTACACGTCCATCTTTGGGTCACAAACTTACATATTGGTGCCAAATTTCATCTTAATTGGTCCAGCAGTTTCGGAGAAAATACGCTGTGACAGACGGACAGCCAGACGCACGAGTATAAGGGTTCCGAATTTTCCTTTTAAGGTACAGAACCCTATAAACGGGGAACAAGGCGCGAAGGCGTCAACAATATGCGAAATCGACGCCACAGTCGCGTTCGCGGCTTCGCGCCGCGATTCGCGCACAAGTGTGGAGGGCCCTCCAGATATCGTAAAAATTGTAGCTTGCAGCAAATTTAACCAACTTTCACTCTGTATAATGATCATGTCGTTAGAACGCATAGTTTTCGAGATATAAGCGAAAAACTGAAAAATGTGACCTTCAAACCTCTCTCTTCCCCCGGCTCAAAGGCTACGGCCGGGGACTTTTGATATGTTCACCTCCTAGATAGTCCAAATAAAGTTAGGTACAAAGTCAAAAATTGTGTTTCAAGCATTCCCCTCTATAGGTACCTTTTTTTGAGAATTCGATGCCTGGCCTAATTTTGAGTTATTTTTTGTTATCATCAGCGAATTTTGTGTCACAATTTGCCGCCCCTAATATCTCGCCGCCCTAGGCCCGGGCCTACTGTGCCTTATGGGAAATCCGCCACTGCATTGACATAGATATCTAGGGACTGGCTTTACGGGCAATAATAATGAGACATGACAGGGGCCAGTACAGCGGTGTGAAACCGCTACAACGCGATTGGTTGATGAGTTCGCATCACGCGCGCGATTGGTTGATGAGTTCGCGTACGCGTGCTATTGGTCGCAACAAGTTGGTTTAGTAACTCCACCAAAAACAGAGCCACATGGCAACGGATCGCATGAGCTGCGGTGGCGCAGAAATCGACCGTGACATGACCACGACCACTCAGTCAAGAGTGCACGACTAAGAAGAAGAAGTTGGTTTAGACTGCACGATTGGCTGGAATTCGTGAGTAACACCGCTGAACTAGTACCATTTTTAGTGTCCGTAAGGCCCGTCCTTAGATATTATACGTCAATGAGTACTAACTGGTGCAGGGTCTGGTGTATGCAGACGCAGGGCGGCATCAGGAGGCGCTTGAGAGGTTCCACAGCTGCATCCGGCTTCAGCCGTCAGACCCTGAGCCTTTGAAACAGGTCGCCAAAAGTCTGTGAGTATTGGCTTTTAATTTTGCTCCGTGCGACACGCTGGCGGTCATTTGGACACATTATTAGTTTATTTGACAGTTGACACTAAAAATGTTGTCCCGAAAAAGTGGTCAGTTTTGCTACTGTAGCATTGTAAATTATACATTTTGTCATTGCCTTAATGGTATTCCACCTGTCCAATTTCTTTGCCCAATGTGTATTTTGTCTCTCATTTTGCTTAATGAGAGAGTGAGACGCAATGACATTGGACCAAGATATATGGACAGATGGAATACCCTTCTTAGCCACACGCCTATCGTGTGCGGCGCGTCGTCGTGAACGTTGTCAGAATGGTTGGTACGCGCGTCAGTTGACGTCTTTTAGATTAAGTAGATACTTAATACTTACGATTAACAGTGTCGTAGCTAGGCGTAGGCGAACTGGGCCATCCCACGGCCTCGCGCGCCATGGGGGGCCTAGCGCGAGGCCTCTCCGGGCACAGTGAAACAAAAGGGCTTCGCAGATACGACTTCGCCCGCGGGAAGATTAGTTTACGCTACGTCACTGGCGATTAAATTACTCTTGAAATCTTAGTAATAGGTTTTTGTAAAGGGATCTTATAAATATAATACACAAAATATTACATACAAATTAACCATATTTTTTTTAATTTCTAAAGGTCTTGCCAGGGCCGCTATCAACTCTCTCTCGAAGCTTATTTGGAAGCAGATAAGCTGACTAAGCATCCAGATAGCGACATCTACTGCGCTCTAGGTAATCTTGTATTTATAACATTTTATTTTTAGATACATATATATAGGTACTTATAGTTTATTGCTTTCTTTAGTATATTTAGGACGTTTAGGTCGTAAACAAATATGTTAATTTATCAATTCTATTGCGTAACGCGTCTATGGGTGCTGTGTTTGCCGTTGCCTTTTCATGACGACCCTGCCATGATAAGAACAAAAAGCTATTGCTTAAATCGTCTCAATTATTTCAACCTCATTACGAAATTAAGTATCTAAAGGTCCCTAATAGCATTTTCTTGTAGGGATTTTGTTGGGCCTTTGTTTACGTATTAGTTGGGCAACCGTTATATTTGGCCGTACGATTTGCTGGAGGGCCCTCGACAAAGGCCCTCCCGAAGATTCCCAACAGAGGGCCATTAGAGTAATTTTTTCGTTGGGCCTATTTAAATAAATCATACAATTATTCAACGGTGGTGGTTTTGGTTGGGCCGTGGTTGGGCCTATACACATTTGTTTGATGGTTGGTTAATTGTTACATTTGGCCGTACGATTTGCTGGAGGGCCCTCGACAAAGGCCCTCCCGAAGATTCCCAACAGAGGGACATTAGAGTAATTTTTTCGTTGGGCCTATTTAAATAAATCATACAATTATTCAACGGTGGTGGTTTTGGTTGGGCCGTGGTTGGGCCTATACTCATTTGTTTGATGGTTGGTTAATTGTTACATTTGGCCGTATGGCTTGCTGTAGGGCCAACTGCAAAAAAATAAAAAAGGGTAATTTTTTCGTTGTGCTTCTGTTGGCAAATTCAACAATTACCCATCGGCAAGTCAGGTAGGTCGGTAGGTAGTCGTGCACCAGGTTGAAGGCCCAACACAGCTTGTCCCACAAAGGGCCAACATTGTAACTTTAACGTTGGGCCTTGTGTAGGATTCTTACAATACTACCGTAGGTAAATAGTTGTGTAATTTATAGTGGGCCTACAGTCTTAATTATGTAATGGGCTTTTGTTTACGAGTCCTACAGTTACCCTACGTTAGGTAAGTGGTTGTGTAATACGACGTTGGGCCTTTGCTGATAAATATTACAATTACACTACGGTAGGCATTGGTTGTATCCACATGAAGGCCCTAGGCAGCAGTTGTTCTTAATCTTCTCTGTATCGTTCCAATTTTAGTATATGTACTGCCGAAGCAAGTACACTTACTATACACTCTAATTTGTATATATACTAACCGCACTTCGAAACTTCGTAAGCGAGATTTATGTTTTTTGAGATTTAAATTGAGAAAATGTTGGTAAAATACAATTTTTTAAATTTATGTATAAATTTTATAGTTATAGCTATTAGATTTATAAGTTACTTTAAAAAAATATTATGATTATATCCGGAATGACGAGAAAATAACTATAACTTCGATGTTTGGAGACAGTAACGCCATCTAGTGACGCCACAAGCAAACTCAACTGGTATTGTTGGGCATCAGTACCACAGCCAATGTTGGTAAATGCGATATTTGTGCTCACTGGGCCAACGAATGTTATCGTTGTTTAGCCACCGGTACCAAAATACACAAAGGGCCATTGTTAGGCGTCAGTGCCACAGCCAATGTTGGTAAATACGATATTTGTCATCATTGGGCCATCGGATGATATCTTTGACTAGCCAACGTTACCAAAATACACAAAGGCCCATTGTTGGGCATCCGTGCCACAGCCAATGTTGGTAAATGCGGTATTCGTCACCATTGGGTCAACGAATGTTATCGTTGTTTAGCGAACGGTAGCAAAATACACAAAGGCCCATTTTTGGGCCTCAATGCTACAGCCAATGTTGGTAAATGCGATATTTGTCGTCATTGGGCCATCGTATGATATCGTTGATTAGCCAACGTTACCAAAATAAACAAAGGCCCATTGTTGGGCATCAGTGCCACAGCCAATGTTGGTAAATGCGATATTTGTCATCATTGGGCCATCGAATGATATCGTTGACTAGCCAACGTTACCAAAATATACAAAGGCCCATTGTTGGGCATCAATGCTACAGCCAATGTTGGTAAATGCAATATTTGTCGTCATTGGGCCATCGGATGATATCGTTGATTAGCCAACGTTACCAAAATAAACAAAGGCCCATTGTTGGGCATCAGTGCCACAGCCAATGTTGGTAAATGCGATATTTGTCATCATTGGGCCATCCGATGATATCGTTGATTAGCCAACGTTACCAAAATACACAAAGGCCCATTGTTGGCCATCAATGCTACAGTCAATGTTGGTAAATGCGATATTTGTCGTCATTGGGCCATCGGATGATATCGTTGATTAGCCAACGTTACCAAAATAAACAAAGGCCCGTTGTTGGGCATCAATGCTACAGCGAATGTTGGTAAATGCGATATTTATCGTCATTGGGCCATCGGATGATATCGTTGATTAGCCAACGTTACCAAAATAAACAAAGGCCCGTTGTTGGGCATCAATGCTACAGCGAATGTTGGTAAATGCGATATTTATCGTCATTGGGCCATCGGATGATATCGTTGATTAGCCAACGTTACCAAAATAAACAAAGGCCCATTGTTGGGCATCAGTGCCACAGCCAATGTTGGTAAATGCGATTTTTGTCATCATTGGGCCATCGGACGATATCGTTGATTAGCCAACGTTACCAAAATACACAAAGGCCCATTGTTGGGCATCAATGCTACAGCCAATGTTGGTAAATGCGATATTTGTCGTCATTGGGCCATCGGATGATATCGTCGATTAGCCAACGTTACCAAAATAAACAAAGGCCCATTGTTGGGCATCAGTGCCACAGCCAATGGTGGTAAATGCGATATTTGTCATCATTGGGCCATCGGATGATATCGTTGACTAGCCAACGTTACCAAAATACACAAAGGCCCATTGTTGGGCATCCGTGCCACAGCCAATGTTGGTAAATGCGGTATTCGTCACCATTGGGCCAACGAATTTTATCGTTGTTTAGCGAACGGTAGCAAAATACACAAAGGCCCATTGTTGGGCATCTGTGCCACAGCGAATGTTGGTAAATGCGATGGTGGGCCAATATAAAATTAACGTTGGCTACGGAACGAACCTCATCCCAACGTTTTCCCTACCGTTGGCACCGTGGGCCCCAACGAAAATGCTACTAGGGGTCTGTCCAGAAGTAGACAATTTTTCGCCAATCTGATTAAATTGGGCGATCAAATCAGGCCGTGGGGACAATTTAATCAGATTTCCGAAAAATTGTCGCCGTCTGGACAGGCCTTAATAGTTCATGCTTAATTTTCCTACGTTCACTTCATGTTTGGAAACCTTTTGGCTTATTATGACGTAGACGTGCGCGCCGGTCGAAAAAAACCGGGCGGCGGCGCGCCACGAAAAAATCCACGGCGGCGGCGTAACGCCGGCGGCGTGGGATTTTCAACTTTTCAATATACGTATAATGAGAAACCAAGATTAACTCTTAAATCAACACGGGAAAAATCTCAAAAAAACTGTGTTACATCGTTTTTTTCGTTTATTGTAGAAATATCATGAAAAAAACATATGTCAGTATGTTGGACGTTGCCAGGATCGGTGTAAATAAAAAAGATACGCCGCGTAATGAATAGACGTCCAGTATTTTGGACGTTGCCGAGTATAGACTATGTACCTACGTTATGTGCATAAGGTTTTTTAGTCCAATTCATGTTTTTAAAATAAATATAGAATGAATAATTGCATTTTTTCATTAGAAATACACTTACTGATAATGTCAACTTATGTATTGAATTGAAGTAAAACCTATTATTTTTATATTTTTGGAATAACTTTATAGCTCGTAGGTGGTAAATTTTTACCAGTCATTGACGTCATTTATTTAACATTAAAGCAATGGTTTTTACAATAATGCATGCACTTTTATCAAAATTTTCCTAACAAATTTCTCAAATGAAATCGGGTCCGTCTCTTGATGAAAACAAATCCACACACAAACAGGAAATAAACACACACACACACACACATACACACCACATCCACAGGAATAAAATCCATAAAAATACTTTTTTTATCTATTTGGTTCATTACGTAATACGGCAAGTAATGACTTTTTAAAATGTTTAGAAACATCTAACATCCCTCTATTTAATTTATTTACCCCAAAAACTACCAGAAAATGTAATAATTTTACTCTTCGCATACTTGGCAACGTCTAACATTGGACTTAGCAAAAGTGCCGTGTTGTCGATTACAAAATACTGGACATTACACTTTTTACACTTGTTTTACCCATAAACAAAAAGCATTTTCATGTAAATCATATTGCCACGTAATAAACAGACCAGTTAGTAACCTATTACACGTTTTATTTTAACGCTGCTTAATACTGTCATATAAAAAAATAATGAAATATGGGTAAAATGTCAGTCTGTCGGATGCTTCCTTGCAAGTTCTGCGTACTGTAGGACTTTGACAAAAAGATTATGTTCACATTCACACTGGTTCCCAATATTTTCTTATATACTCATACTTAAAAATAACATATCATTCAAGTAGTATTAGGGTCGGTTGCACCAAACTGTTACGAACGTTAAAGAGTTCGCTAAATTTGTATGTATGGAAAGTTTCATAGTAAAGGCGCGGGGCGCGCCGGCTGACGATGATCAGTCTGTCAAATGTGGTTGGTGCAACTGGCACTTAGTAGTTTAGTTTCCTGGTAGTGTTAGTACGCTACCAGAGGAAAGTAACGTTATGCTTTAATATTTGGTGCAGATTTTTTTTCTTGGGGTGTCCATTATAGTGGACGTTATCGATTTAAGGGTTAAAATAAATCAAGCAATGAATTCAAAAAAAAGAACGGAACAGCCGGAACGCTCTTTATGTCCATTGATTTTAATTTTGTACTCTTGCGGGCTTTGTCTCGGCGCGAATTTTAAACTACCGGCGGCGGCGGCGGCGCGCTGACTCCTTATGGCGGCGGCGCGCCGCGGCGGCGCGCACGTCTATTATGACGGCATTCATAATTATTATGTTTCTAGCGGAATGCGCAAGTAATTTAGGCCAGATAGAGCGGGGAGTGGAATGGGCGCGGGCGGCCGTGCAAGCAGGTGGAGGCGAACGCGCTGGGGCGTTATTGGCGCGTCTGCTTTTGGCGTCAGGAGACGCCGTGGGCGCTTCAGCGGCGTACGATCAGGCTATTGCGTAAGTTGGCGTGCTGTTAGACAGTGGCGTAGCGTGAACTAATCTAGCCGTGAGCGAAGTCGCATCGGCGAGGCTTTTTTTTCCCTGTATCTGTAGGCGCTTCGCGCGAGGCCCCCCTTAGGTCGTGAGGCCGAGGGCGAGGGCCCACTTCGCCCACGCTTAGCTACGCCACTGGTGTTAGAGATTGGGAGCGTTTCTGGTGTTACTGATACTGATATTGATACTGATATTTATTGAAATCAAATTTTACAGCATTACAGCTATCACCAATGCACTGTAAAATTAAGTAGTAAAATTAAGTACCTAAGTAATAATAAAGCGATTAATAAGCTACCTATTACATGTTTGATTCGCATGTGTTAGTGGTTGGGAGCGTTACTGGTTTCAGAAGTTGGGAGCGTTACTGGTGTTATAGGTTGGGAGCGTTACTGGCGTCTGGCGATGCTTGCTTACACTTCAAGACGTACGATCAGTCGCCTCGATGCGCCGACAGCATCGCCAGACGCCAGTAACGCTTCCACCCTCTTACTCACCAGTACACCAATCAGAATAGGTTGACTGCGTAAGTTGACCGTCAGGCGACGCTATCGGCGCTTCAAAGTGGCACTTTATTCACGGAGCAGTAGAGGCCAGAGCACTTATGGGATCGCTTCGATCTAAATTCGGATTAAATTTGGGGGATTGGTTCGGTTAAATGCGTTTTTCTTAGAGAGCGTTGGTTTGATAGCTAAAATTTGGATCCGTTATAGCAATTATCACCACTAACACTGTGAATAAGTCCAAGTCGCTTATTTTTCAGGACGCACGCTTGTGGCGCCGACACACTTGCCGCTGCGGGAGCGTTACGTCTCCGTGCCGGGGCGCCGCGCGAGGCCTTCCAACTCCTGGGAGCAGCGCTAGCGCAGCAGCCCTCGCAGCACGCTGCTGCCCTGGCACTTGCTGCTATGATGCTGCAGCATCGGTAGGTTATACTCTGTATCTTTAGGTATTTAAATAAAAGTAAACAAAATCTACCCTCAAATGGCTCCTTAAGCCAGTTGAGGGTAGATGAAAACATTACACGATCAAATAATGTAGGTTAAAGTCAGGTCGTTCAGTGACTGATCAAGGCGGTTTTGTATTTGGGGGTCATCCATTAGTTACATCACACGTTTAGGGGGAGGGAGGGGGTCAAGAAAATGTGACATATTGTGACATGGGGGAGGGGGGAGACACAAACTTTGTGACGTCACTTTAACTTCATCAGTAACCGAAAATTTATTTAAATTATTTTATTCGCTGTACATTTAAATAACAAGTTTTTAAGACGATAATCGTTTTTATTCGTTTAATTTTCTTTCCTAAGCAGTATTGGGTTATAAAATTACTAATATTTATATCATCAAAAATATTTTGATAAAATAGTAATAATACTTAGGTACTTACTTAATTCGATTTGGCGATTTCGCAGAAAAAAAGTGACGTCACACTAGAGGGGGGAGGGGTTTGCCAAATGTGACCAAGTGTGACAAGGAGGGGGGAGGGGTCAAAAAACCTAGAAATTCGTGTGACGTAATTAATGGATGACCCCTTGGTAGGTTAACCAATAAATGTTATAACTACCCGAAAATGTACAAATTGTTTTTTTTTACTTTTATTTAATTAAGTACCTACCTAAAGGTACAGAGTAAAGGTACCTAGAGCGAGAAGGGTCAACATGTCAAATTTCGCGCCAATTCCTATTGACAATTCGGTTTGCCAGACTATGTGGTATTATTGAAATTATTTTATCTTTATTTTAGTGATCTGGACGCGGCGCTAGCCAGACTTAAAGCGGCTCTCTCAGCCCACCCGACATGCGTAGCTGCCCATAGTAACTTGGGCTTAGCTCTACTGGCGAAAAAGAAGTATGTTGCGGTAAGTACAGCTAAGAGAAGTGGATACAGGGGCCTTACCATGGTGTCCTTATTGCGATACAGTTTAGGTATACGATATTGGCAAGGCCACTGGTTTGATGTCGAGGTGTTTTTTCCTTAGGAATATCCTTATGTCATAAACTTTTAAGTGCCTTACCTTCACCGGGCTAATCTTAACTTAAGTGCCTTTTGCTCTTATCTTGTCTAATTACGATTGTATCATTGTGTCTATGGTATCGTCGCCCACGCTGTTACAGCGTGATATGAGCGAAAGCTTGACATAAATGATTTTTTTTTTTTTTTTAAACCTTGTGCCTTTTGCAAAAAGGGAACTGATGTAAGAGTGTTGGTTTTTGTACAGGAGAATCAGTATCACCGTAGATATATGACATTGAATACTTGAAATCTTACTCTCCAGGCTCTAACATGTCTCCAACGGGCGGTGTGGTCGGCGCCGCTCAGCGCTCGAGCTGCTCACAACTTAGGCCTCGCGCTATTGTTATGCAGACGTCCGGCCTCGGCATTCTGTAGGCTGGCTACAGCGGCGGCATTGCAGCCTAGGCAGCCTTACACGGTAAGTTGAATGTTTTATGTATGTATAACTGTATATGTTTTATTTTTTCAGGGCGGGTATATATATATGTATATTTTATTCTTTTCTGTTGGACTAAACATTAAATACAGTCCAGCTTCATGAAAATAATGTAATGAAATGTTTAATGTATTAATAGTAGTTAATAGTAAATTAAAGCGGTCGGACAGGCGGTAAACTCGAATATCAGACATACTTGAACAAGATAATTGAATGCTATGACAAACACTTCATCAATCATCAATATCTGTCTAGTCTAGGCTGCCTAACCAAGGTGACGATCGCTTGCGCTTCGCCATCGAACCGCTTTTTGTTTCTCTATCTATATGTATGTAGCCGGGGTTAGTGCGACACTAACAGTTAGGTTTCGTTCGCTACGTAGCGTTAGCGATTGGCATGGGCAATAGGGAATCTTAGGCACAAAGAGCATATAATCACTACGTTAGGCAAAAATTTGCGTGGTACCATATACAGTAGACAATCCTCATTGACATCATCAATGACACATCATGCGTCAATAGGTCAATCACATAGCCTACTGTGAAACACGACAATCGAAAGTTCGTTTCTGCTTCTCTATCATTCTTGCTTATTCGATCGATAGAGAGGTAGATAAAGAAATTTCGATTATAGCGTTTCACGGTAGGCCGCCTGTGAACCGCCTTGGTGCATCAATGTCATAGTGAAAACTTGTCGAAAAACTGTTTAAGGTCTAGTGTGGTACGGTCACCTCAAACGAAGGCCTTCTGACTACGTAGGAAATTTGGCGCTACAACTTTCTATCCCAGGTCGAAGATCTAGGGGCAGACCCAGAACTGGACGGAAGGATGTAGTGCTAAAGGACATGAGTGAGTGCAAGTTATCCGAGAACGACGTCGTGAACAGGGCGAAGTGGAGAAGGTTAAGCGGGAAAGCTGACCCCACCACCATGCGGGATGGATAGCTAGGAAGAGAGAGACCGTGGCGGCAGAACATTGCAGTAATACTCTCTATTAACCTACATGGATTATTTATTGTTTCCCAGGTTCTTCTAATAGGCATCGCGCTAGAGCGGCTCGGGGACGCTCGCGCGGACGCCGCGTACGCGCGCGCCGCGGCCCTGGCGCCCGGCGCCGCGCTGGTGCGCGTGAACCGCGCCGCCCGCCTCGCGCGCGCCGGGCTCGCCGGCCGGGCTGCGGAGGAGGCGCGCGCCGTGGCCGAGATACTGCAGGGAGAGGAGAAGCCCGACGCACAGGTTAGTGGCGCCCCGGGACGCCTTAGTGTGTCTTAACAGCTCCGGCGTCTCGATCACACGCCCCGCACCGGTGCATCTAAATTGCATTGCAGCTCCATCTTAATTCGTCTCCCGCCTGCTATACGGCCACATTTCAAAATTTATGATCACCGGAGATTCAATCTTAGTTAATAATGTAGTTAAATTTTCAATAATCATAAATTTTGAGTTGTGACCGTATAAACGGCAGGGGACGTTACGTTCATCCATAGTGTACGCTAGCGATGAAGCCACGATGGACACATCTGTGAATATGTGGGGAACCCTAAAGCGTGGTGTTTTTGAACGCAGTTAAGCAGCTCCCTGGCAACTCTGCTGGCATTGCTCCGCGACGCTGGCGTTCAGCTGTCAGATTTGCCAGACCACCTCCCACGCGGCGACACGCCCGATGACTTGCCGGAAGATGACATGACAGCTGACGAAGTTTAGCCGTAGAAAACTTCGTTATTCGTTAGATCAAATTGACTGTAAGTATCGTGACTCTACATATGACTCTACGTTAGTATTTTCTTTGGAAATGCTTATTGTTGGCATTGATTCGTGATGGTGGGATTTAGTATACTTATGCTGAAACCACCTGCCACTTCAAAGTAGAATATTATGTACAGTCAACGGTAAAAATATGGGTGTACAAATCATTTCAAAAATAGGTCCCATAACTCTTATGTCAGTGAATTAAGAACTATGGGACATATTTTTGAGTAAGTTGTCTACACCCATATTTTTACCGTTGACTGTACATTATTCGCCATTTCTATTGAACCCTTTAACTACAGTCACACATCATATAATACTAGTATTTTCGACCAAAGTCGATAATACTACCAATTGCATCATGTACTTACTTATTTCATTTCAATACGTTCAATATAAATTTATTTTTTATTGACTATAAAGTTAGTGTGAGTCAAGTTATCATGAAATCTTTCGTCCTATTCGTTCTAGCAGTATATTTTAATGGGGCAAGTGTTTTTTTTTTATATTTATAGGTATATTATGATTTCAAATAGGTTGAAACCCTTATAGAGCATTAGCTTGCTTGGGTTTAATTAGGACTGTTATCTCCTCTTCCGCATAGGATTGTATTTCCAAAAACATTTAGGGCATACTGAAAATTCCTGGAACTGGCCACTTCGAAAAAATAAGTCGTCTCATAATTATATCAGAATCCAGAAATTTTCAGTATGACCCAAGATGTGAAATGTAGGTAATTGCTAAATGACTGTCGAAATTGTAAAACGTCAGTGGAAGTAAATGTTAAAAACCGGACAAGTGCGAGTCGGACTGCCTCACCGAGGGTTCCGTATTTTTTAGTAAATATTTCAGAGTAGAGGCAATAAAATACATCATCTGTGAAAATTTCAACTGTCTAGCTATCTCGGTTCATGATTACAGCCTGGTAACAGACAGACAGACGGATAGACAGACAGTGGAGTCTTAGTAATAGGGTCCCGTTTTTACCATTAAAATGGAGCAAAACGCTCGGTTCGACAGTCTTCTGAAATTGCTTACCTTCCACATCATATATTATCTACCCTAATATTTATTTACCATCTCTGCATAGGTAATATTTTTTTCTGTGACGGCAAAGAATGTATAGTATTGTGTCATATTTTTGAGTGTATGTTGAGGCATTCGCTCAACGGTCAAACCAGTTGCATATTTTTACCCGTTTTCATTCTCAATTTTACTTATCTCTAGACTGCCGCACAAAACGGGCAGAGTCCCACAGAAAGCCCAACGCCTCCCCCAAAAAACGGACAGAGTCCCACAGAAAGCCCAACGACTCCCGCAAAAAACGGGCAGAGTCCCACAGAAAGCCCAACGACTCGTAGAGAATTGGAGGCTGAATTGATAATACTACCGCCTCTGATCCTCGGCTACGAAGATTTAGCCGACTACGGCGAAGCCAACGATACTTATGATGAAACTACATCAATCGTTGAAACTACGACTACACCGACAATAGAAACTACGCCTGTCAAAAGCAGAAAGAAATATCTACGTAATCTCAACCATCAAGCGAGAAATCGAAAATCCGGGGGTAACTTAGATTTGCTGAACGAGGTGGCTGCGAAAATGTCAGAAATGGATGATACTAATAAAGTGGAGATGGCGAATAACTTGGTGAAACTGTTGCAGTTTAGTATGTTAGGTGCGACGCCTTCTATGGGCGATACTAAAAGAAGCAGAGGTAACCAACAACCCAGTCAACCGGACTACCGTTCAGCGGGAATGGGCCAACCATATTGGGATAGCTATAGCTAAAAAAGTTGGGATCGTTTTGTTGATTAGTGGGTTACGGCTTCGCCAAATGTCTCTTTTGAAAATAGCTGGAAAGACCTAATTGGAAAACTGAAGGAAAAATGTTCAACTCTTATATTTTCAAATAAGGGGTCATCCATTAATTCATTACATCACACGTTTAGGGGGAGGGAGGGGGTCAAGAAAATGTGACATATTGTGACATGGGGGAGGGGGGAGACACAAACTTTGTGACGTCACTTTAACTTCATCAATAAACGAAAATTTATTTAAATTATTTTATTCGCTGTACATTTAAATAACAAGTTTCTAAAACGATAATCGTTTTTATTCGTTTAATTTTCTTTCCTGAGCTGTTTTGGGTTATAAAATTACTAATATTTATATCGTCAAAAATATTTCGATAAAATATTAATAATACTTAGGTACTTACTTAATTCGATTTGGCGATTTCGTATAAAAAATGTGACGTCACACTAGGGGGGAGGGGTTTGCCAAATGTGACCAAGTGAAACAGGGGGGGGGGGGAGGGGTCAAAAAACCTAGAAATTCATGTGACGTAATTAATGGATGACCCCTAAGTACTTTAATAAAGTTTTACGAATAAGTTGTAGGTGAAATTAATTTAATTTTGAAAGGGACATACTAAAGGCCTGTGCACACCGGCTGCGTGTGCGTGACGTGCACGTGCGCGTGCGGCGTTGTAGTATACAGATCCTTATGAGAGACGGCACACCGCTTGCGTGACGTTGCGTGTGCGGCTCCAAGATTTAAGCGCACGCACACGCGCACGTCACGCACACGCAAGCCGGTGTGGCTTGGCCTTAAAGGATCGGTTAGAAATGAGACATTTTGCGAGTTAGCACTATTAAGATTCCCTAATAGATTATTAACTCATTAGACTTAATAATCTATTAGGGCATCTTAATAGTGCTTGATAGGGCATTTTAATACTATGCTTAATAGGGCACTTAATTGTGTTCTAATAGATTAATCGTAGTTATCTTACAATTAAAGTGTGAAATAAAAATAAAACGCAAAATCAGTTTTCAATTATTTATATTGAAAGTATCACCTTCGTCATACCAACACTGAAGGGTGTCAACGTTTTACGTACAACACAATTACAAAATATAATCGACACTGAGCACGTACAAATAAGGTTGGGAATCGAACAGCCGGCCTGGCGCAATGGACTCGCCTGAAGGCACTTGAGGTTTGGCGTTACAATTTGGCAAGTCGACTTTTGTATGAATTTCTTAGTGGACAGAAAAGTGACAGAAACTTTATGTGACGTTCTTTAGGAAGTCCTACGTAGTCGAACCTGTAGTGGACATAAAATAGTTTTCATAACACTCGCTCAGTAAATGTGGAATTGCACGCAGGTTTAGCGGGAGTTATAGAAAAAGCGTTCTCCCTAGGGAGTTATGAAGTTTCTAGTGCCATAATTAACAGTTTTTTGTCTTTATACTTAATTTTTGTATCGCAAGTGTGATGAAAAACATTGTGTGTAACTCGGGGCGTAATAATATTGCAAACTCGAGTCTATAAATCGCTCCGGCAAGCTGTCGCGATTTAACTTACTCTCGTTTGCAATATTCAACTTACGCCCCATGTTGCACAATGTACTATAATTAAATAAAATGAACCTAAAAAAAAAATCATACTAAATTGTTGCCATGTTTAAGCATTTTATGTCAAAATGTGACAGTTACGTAGCAAGTGGCGCCCTCAATAATTTTCTACAATTTCTTGTCGAACTTGATTGATTTGCTGTCACTCTTCTGTCCACATACCTAAAGATACTACAGAGTGAGATGAAAAAAGTACTTGATATTATTTTTGTAAAATGCAAAGAATATTATTAAGTTGGTACAATTGTTGAAGTTATATGACATGTATGTATTTTTAATATGTCCTTGTCAGTCTTAATATTTAAAAGAAAATATTAAAATTGCCATAGCAATTCCTACATGTAACAATATATATTTTTTAACCAATAAGCGATAAAATGGAAATGAATTTGAAATGCTGACAAAAATTAATAAACAGTGATCGAAACCAATTCCGTTAACGCCACTCCGCTGCACCAAAAATGCTAGAAAATGTACGATCACTGTTAATAAATAATAAAATTAATTACTCCCAAGATATTGGTATCAATACAAATTTTTCACAAACCATTTGCGAAAGATCTCGCTCTTTTGCTACTGGTTTCCATAACAAATATATCAATGTTGTTAAGGTTCTTGTTAAAAAGAATTCAAGTATAAATGGTCAAGCAAATCTTGTCTGTAGAAAAAGGCGCGAAATTCAAATTTTATATTGATATGATATCCTTTCGCGCCTACATTTTTCAAATTTGCCGCCTTTTTCTACTGACAAGATCTGCTTGATCTATATTTACCAATATTTTGAGCGAAATTAACAAATAAGCAATGAATTATACAATTTCAGTAAACATTGAAACACAGGCCGGCTAAGGCGAAATTATTGCTTCTAAATTTACACAGTCTACTTACGAATAAGTACAAAATGTACAGTTTGTACCATGGTTCAGACTGGGTAACCAAAATAAATGTACCATTATGTACAGTCGAGTGTAAAAATTTGGGAGCATACTAGTTACTCAAAAATATGTCCCATAGTTCTTAATTCGCTGACATAATACGAGCTATGGGACATATTTTTGAGTATGTAGTACTTAATTCACTGACGTAAGATCGGGACATATTTTTGAATATGATGAGTGCACCCATATTTTACAATTAACTGTACGAACAGTCAGCGAAAATCAACTGAATGTTTTTAAGTTTTAGAATGTCGCAGTGATAATATTAATATTTTGTTTATCAGTCCGAATTACATTTTTTTTTACATGGCGCTGAAAATGCAAAATATATCGTAGACTTAGACAAACCTCGAAACTGCGGTAGTCATTTGTCTACTCTACTACGCGCCAGCCACGACATTGCGCGACTGGCTTCGGCTAAGGCGACAACCATAGGTAGGAACGAAAGATCCAATTGCGGTGTCTCGCTCCAACCTATGGTTGTCGTCTTAGACGAAGCCAGTCGCGCAATGTCGTGGCCAGTGCGTTCAATTTGACGAGTCATCTTACATTCGAAACTAATAACCTCTTTTTTCTGATTGCAACTTTGTTCCCTTTTATACATTCACTTCTAGGCCGATAGACATATTTTGAACACGCTATTTTATGTCATTATATCATTTATGTAGGTTTATTCAAGACATAGTCCAATTTTGATTAAATGGCGTCTGCTAGCTGGCGCACCTGAGGGGCTACCGCGAAAACCGAAAATCACAAATTGCGGCGATCTTTCTCTTTTACTCCAATGAAGGCGTAATTAGAGTGACAGAGAAAAATGCCCGCGAATTGCGAACTTCGATTTTCGCGGTTATAGCCCTGTACGGAGTCGACGTCGGCGCACGCACGCGTCGCACGCATCCGCGCCAGTTAGCGTTGCTCATACTACAGCCGTTCAAATAAGTTTGTCAGTAGAAAAAGGCGCGAAATTAAAATTGTCTATGGGACGATAACCCTTCGCGCCTACATTTTTTAAATTTGCCGCTCTTTTCTACTGACGGAAATGGCTTGACAGAGTACATTTTTCGTTAACCCGCTCACCCACTCCGTGCAACCGCGCCAACTAGCGAACGCCCTTAATGTTTCTTGATGTGCGAATTAGCTATTTTCATTTTAATGTATGAACATCAAGCTCGTTTTTTTATAAAGGGAACAAAAGCTTATTATTCTGATTATAAAATTGTGCCAATCCCAGATCGAATACATACAACATCCAAGTATTTGAACACTCAGCGCTGTAACTAAATACTTTACCAATAATATTTATATACAATAATTATAAAACGAAACAAATTAGAGACAGTCATGTGTGGTGTGACTATTTTATTTGACACATTATAATAGGGTTGGCAGTTTCCGTAAAATTTAAATATTTTAAGACTGGCAACCCACAACACCACAAAAAGTACAAAATTCCCCGTTTTCATCCTTAATAACTATTTCCAATTCATACTAATATTTGAACACTATCCGAATGTCTATTTAAACATTAACATCTATCTTTATAAATGCACTTCTTGTTAGTTTATCTACGCTACTTTAGAGTGAAAGTTACAAGTTCATAAAAAATATCAGAGTCTAAGACGCCGAAGTAAAATAATATGCGAAACATACTTGTCAATTGGATAATGAAGTAAAAACTAATAAAGCCGGTCAAACAAGTTTGTCAGTAGAAAAAGGCGAGAAATTTAAATTTTCTATGGGAATAATCGTCCCGTCCCGTCCTTGGCGCCTACAGCTTGGCAACAAGAGTAGAAAT
This sequence comes from Cydia fagiglandana, assembly GCF_963556715.1. Taxonomy (NCBI): domain Eukaryota; kingdom Metazoa; phylum Arthropoda; class Insecta; order Lepidoptera; family Tortricidae; genus Cydia; species Cydia fagiglandana. Next base: position 3,537,659 of record NC_085947.1, read on the forward strand.
TCAGAAGTGGCAACACTGTAATGTCGTCCCGTTTTCTTATACGAATTGGTTTGAAAGGGACGACACTACAGTGTTGCCATTTTTTAATTTCTACTCTTTGTTGCCAAGCTGTAATTTTTTTTTAATTTTCCGCTTTTTTCTACTGAAGGAAATGGCTTGACAGACTTTTTTTATTAGCCTCCACTTTATTAACCAATTGCCATCTAGTCAAACGTAAGCTTGTAGAAAAAAAAACAATTATAACTAACAAAAACAAGTGAACACGAGAGCTTCAAACAAAGAGGCGGAAATAAGTGGTTCTAGATCCATAAGTAATTATCAGTCTGGCTAAAACAAAAAATATCAAGTTATTTAAAAAACGAACAAGGCTGTTGAATAAAAGACACCAGAGAGAAGAGAGTGGATGATCATTTAAAGAGAGAACGGCACGGTTATCTCACACTTTTGGACTTATCTTAATATTTCTTTGGTGTTGTGTCATATTTATTGATTGATTCCATAAAGGACGCTATACGACGGCGAACTATACTATCCTAGGTCTGTGCAAACACCCTAACATATGATATATAAGAAATACTGTTCAGAGTATCCTTGCTTCATTTACATTTGTGGATCAGAAAAATAAATCGTTCGCACAAACCGAAAAGAAACTATACGTACATACCTCGATCCCTAAGCTTATCTATATTTACACCAATTAAGTCTATTTACACAAAATGGAATCATTGAGATCATTACAATATTTACTTACATTAAAATGACATTTCTGAGGTCTATTATCTATGCATTAAATAAAAAATAATACTTTACGTTAGACTGGTTTGGTACACAGTGTTACCATGTATGAGGTATTGGTGTTTACCTTACCGGTAAAAGTACGATTTCGTCTATGGCCATAGACATAGACAACAGTTAATAACGGCGCCATATTGCACGCATTTAACAAAAAAAAAAACATAAACGGATCGATTGCACTTTTAAAAACAAAACAGCGTTGGAATACTGGCTAGCGCTTAACACTTTTATACAGTATGTGTCTGACCATAGGGCTTTAATTCCAGGGCTTGATTTTATTCGCTAAACTGAGCTACTTTTACTATGGGACCAACCCTAAAATCAGGGATCTTTTTTTGGCTTATCCATAGAAAACGTCGACGTCGAAAAATTCGGGATTTCGGGGTTGGTGCCATAATAAAAGTAGCTCAGTTTAGCGAGTAGAATCGAGCCCTGGATTTAAAGCCCGATGGTCAGTAACACCCTGTATTTTAATGTAACAAAAAATGTAGCAGAGCGTACAACACGGATCTTTAAAATGTCACGATTACAAACTGTAATATTAAGGCTACCTAGTAAAGGTGATTCTTTCGCCCTGCTGCAATGAAAAAATAATCCTATTACATATAAAAAAATGTAAGTCTCAGCCATTCTGATTTAGAGATCCGATATCATTGAAGAAATACAGCATTTGATGTGTCATTGAAGTCCACTTTACTAACCTAACGGACTGGAATAATTTCTGAAATAACAACAGCGTTTGCTATCGATTCTGGAACATTCGAGATTCCCAAACTGACATTTGTGCTACGAACCACCCTCAATACTCCAAAGGTTCATGGACGAACGGACCTAGTTTTGTTGACATGTTAAATTGAGACATTTATACATTTTTCAAATACGCAATTTTTGATATTAATATTTCGTCAGTCAATGGGGCAGTCAAGCTTATTTCTAGATTAAGAAATGTAATCCAGTTTTTTGGAAGATTTCGATATGGACAAACCAATTTAATCAGGTATTATGTAAGAGAATACTACCGGCCTAGCCAAGGTGGTAATAGCTTGCGCTTCGCTACCAAATCGCTTTGTGTCTCTATCACTCTTCTATATTAGTGTGACAGTGACAGAGCGATTGGCATGTTGTCTACAGGGCTTGGTTACTTAAAGCCGTTTTTCAAAACGAAAATCGGCAGTGTTCATACAAAAATAACCGTTATATATATGGCCTTAGCGTTCAGCCGAAGCGCTCTTTAACGAGGAACATTAGTTTCTTCTTGCCCTTGTATTTGAGTTTGATTTCCTGTAACAGAGCCGCGAACTGATGGGGACCGTCGTGTGCGAGCGCGAATGTGTCTCTAGCTTTACCTGCAATAGAAAAATGATTGATTGTTTGTGGAATAGTTGATATATACAGGGTGGAAAGATAAGTCGGGCCCTGGAGGGAAACTACCTTAAATCCTTAAGCTGGCCCATTTTACTTACAGGAGACCTTCCTTTATTTTTAAAAAGAATCAAAACTGCATTCAAAGATTTTCTAAATCTCGCTTGCCTCGCCCGGGACTCAAACCGATTAAAAATTCAAAAAAATAAAAACTCGCGATTTTATTCTACTAGTCGATACAGTTAATGTTAATGATAACATTTCTCCAAGAAATATTAGGTCTTACACTCGTCTGTCGTACAAAATATCCATAAAATCTAATATTTAGTACTTAAGATTTTTTTAGACAAGCCAAATTGAAGAAAAAAAGAAAAATACTTTGAATGCAGTTTTGTTTCTTTTTAAAAATAAAGGAATGTCTCCTTTATGTAAAATGAGCCAGCTTAAGGATTTAAGGTAGTTTCCCTTCAGGGCCCGACTTATCTTTCCACCCTGTATATCACTAGCGACCGTGCCGGCTTTGCACGGGTGGGATCTTAACAAGTTATATACCTAAACCTGCCGCCATAATAATTCTATTGATAGCTAAAGACCGCATGCTTTGTCGCGAAAGCTGAAAGTGTTGTTAAGTAAGAATAAGACAACATCTTTCAGTTTACAATTGTAATAGTATTTTCTAGTAAGGTCAAGGAATTTGAATAATGATTACTGTGCCACTTCGCACTTTGACGTGACAATAGTAGAATAGAATTGATTTATTCGTACGCACAAACAATCGGTACAATACATTAAATACAAGAAAACACAAAATAAGATTAAAGTGCCACGAAATGGCCCCATATCAGCATGTTGCTGGTGGCTTCCATCGCTGATCTTCCGATGAGACCATCAAGTGAGAAGAATCACGGGAGGTAACATACAAGAAGAAAAAAATTGCTTCGACTGTAAAGTTAGGTACACACTCACCCAGGAACTCGACGAAGTCGGCGTAATGCCGGGGGGAGATGTGCGCGAGGCGCGCGTGCGTGGTGGAGGCGTAGGCGCGCAGCGCGGCCTCCAGCAGCGGCCGCAGCGGCGTGGGCGGCCGCGGCGGCGGCGGCCGCGCGCGCGAGCAGCCCGCCGCCGCCACGCAGCAGCGCCGCAGCACGTCCGACTGGAACAGGGACGATTCTAAGCCCTCATTCGCACGACAGATTTTTCAACGCGCGTTAAAGCGCTTGAATCTGTCCACACTCTAAATTCGACTTAACGACCAAGGCTTAAAGTCGAAAATCCAACAACGCTTAATAAAAAGCGCCACCGCCATCGTGTGAATAAATACACATGTATTCATTTGTGCCATTCGAACGCTTTTTTAACGCGCGTTGAAGAAGCTGTCGTGCGAATGGGGCCTAGGCCCGATTTAAAAGATGCGAGAACTCGCATGCGAGTTTCATACCATTGCGGGTTTTGATTGGTCGGTTGAATTGGACGCAATCCACATCCGCAATGTAAACCGCATGCGAGTTCACGCGGCGTCTAAATCAGCCCTTATTGTACGAGTTACGTAAATAAAAGCCGGCCAAGTGTGAGTCGGACTCGCGTACTAAGAGTTCCGTACCATTACACAAAAGACGGCAAAAAATTCATGTTTGTTTTATGGGAGCCCCACTTAAATATTTATTTTAGAATGTTTGGAATGAGAAGAGTCGTGGAATGTATTGGGATTTCCGCACAAACGGTATTCTGTTTTCAGTGTTTGTTGTTATAGCGGCAACAGAAATACATCATCTGTGAAAATTTCAACTGTCTAGCTATCACGGTTCATGAGATACAGCTTGGTGACAGACAGACGGATAGACGGACAGTGGAGTCTTAGTAATAGGGTCCCGTTTTTACCCTTTGGGTACGGGACCCTAAAAAGAAAGCCTTGACGTCGCCAAATGATGACATGCGCGCTGAAAGTCTCACAATATTAGAAGATGGAAAGCAGATGACGTTAAAATAAGACAGAGATGATACGATTCACATCAGCATTATGCTAGAGTTTAGATAAATTTGAACCTTCAACCGAGTAAATAAAGTACCTTATTCAAATCTCTAGCAGTTGCTCTAGGCGTTGGCGCGACCTAATAGCGAATGTGCTAATGCCCAGTGGATATCTTCTACATATAGATGGATGCCATACACACATAGCGACATAGCCCACCGGATTAGCAAGCTGAAGTGGCAATGAGCAGGCCACACTGCACGCAGAGAAGATGGCCGATGGGGTCGAAAAGTGGTCGAGTGGAGACCACGGACTAGCAAGCGCAGCGTAGGACGTCCACCCACAAGATGGACAGACGACCTTGAGGTTGCCGGAAGACGCTGGATGCGGGTCGCTTCTAACCGGCACGTATGGAGGTCTAAGGGGGAGGCCTATGTTCAGCAGTGGACGTCTTATGGCTGACATGAGATGATGATAGATGGATGACTGTGTCCTGTCAAGTTCCTACTCACCAGCACTGGGGCACATTGGACGTTCTTGACGAGTAGAGGCAACATGGCTTGCAGCTCCGCGCGACCCAGCGAATGTGCTAACGCTACGGCCCAGTGGATGTCCGCTATTGCTGGATGGCTGTCCTGTAAAGACAAAAAACTAAACTTTAGTAGATGAAAGAAGGTGAACGTCACAGCTAAGAACATGGGAAAGAAAGGATGTCAATGTCAAACCCATGTTTTGAGTAGTATGCAAACCATGTCTTCGTTGTTCATCAGAAGGGTGTCAGAAAACCATTAACTGAAATTTTGTGTGTTTTTATGAAAAATTTGGCCACAGCGAACAGTAGTTTCGAAGCGAACACGCTTTTCCCTCCAGACACCTGGCGACTGCGCGTGCTACGTTAAAGCATGTTAAAGTTATACAATTTTCTTACCTTGTTATAATGAAGATGCAGATTTTTTATAGCCAACGCGGCCAGCCAATTGCCCTAGCAAGTTGTCCTCGCTGCTCCATATATCGGGCCGCCGCGAACAGCCGGCTGGAGGCGAGCGCGCTCCACGTCGCCGACGGACGCGCAGGACGCCTCGAACGTTCTCGGTCTCTGGACTCTCTAAAGGTTTCGCTGGCAGAAAAATCCCTCACCTGGTTGTAATGTAGGTGAAGATTCCTCATGGCCAGCGTGGCTAGCCTCATCGCTCTGGCGGGTTGTCCGCGCTGCTCCATGTAGCGCGCCACAGCGAACAGCTGGCTGGAGGCGAGCGCGCCGCGCGCCGCCGCGCCGCCGACGGCCGCGCACGCCGCCTCGAAGGCGCCCGCCGAGCCCTCGCACACTCCTAGACCCTCACCTGGTTGTAGTGGAGGTGCAGGTTCCTCATGGCCAGCGTGGCCAGCCTCATCGCTCTGGCGGGTTGTCCGCGCTGCTCCATGTAGCGGGCGACGGCGAACAGCTGGCTGGAGGCGAGCGCGCCGCGCGCCGCCGCGCCGCCGACGGCCGCGCACGCCGCCTCGAAGGCGCCCGCCGAGCCCTCGCACACTCCTAGACCCTCACCTGGTTGTAGTGGAGGTGCAGGTTCCTCATGGCCAGCGTGGCCAGCCTCATCGCTCTGGCGGGTTGTCCGCGCTGCACCATGTAGCGGGCGACGGCGAACAGCTGGCTGGAGGCGAGCGCGCCGCGCGCCGCCGCGCCGCCGACGGCCGCGCACGCCGCCTCGAAGGCGCCCGCCGAGCCCTCGCACACTCCTAGACCCTCACCTGGTTGTAGTGGAGGTGCAGGTTCCTCATGGCCAGCGTGGCCAGCCTCATCGCTCTGGCGGGTTGTCCGCGCTGCTCCATGTAGCGGGCGACGGCGAACAGCTGGCTGGAGGCGAGCGCGCCGCGCGCCGCCGCGCCGCCGACGGCCGCGCACGCCGCCTCGAAGGCGCCCGCCGAGCCCTCGCACACTCCTAGACCCTCACCTGGTTGTAGTGGAGGTGCAGGTTCCTCATGGCCAGCGTGGCCAGCCTCATCGCTCTGGCGGGTTGTCCGCGCTGCTCCATGTAGCGGGCGACGGCGAACAGCTGGCTGGAGGCGAGCGCGCCGCGCGCCGCCGCGCCGCCGACGGCCGCGCACGCCGCCTCGAAGGCGCCCGCCGAGCCCTCGCACACTCCTAGACCCTCACCTGGTTGTAGTGGAGGTGCAGGTTCCTCATGGCCAGCGTGGCCAGCCTCATCGCTCTGGCGGGTTGTCCGCGCTGCTCCATGTAGCGGGCGACGGCGAACAGCTGGCTGGAGGCGAGCGCGCCGCGCGCCGCCGCGCCGCCGACGGCCGCGCACGCCGCCTCGAAGGCGCCCGCCGAGCCCTCGCACACTCCTAGACCCTCACCTGGTTGTAGTGGAGGTGCAGGTTCCTCATGGCCAGCGTGGCCAGCCTCATCGCTCTGGCGGGTTGTCCGCGCTGCTCCATGTAGCGGGCGACGGCGAACAGCTGGCTGGAGGCGAGCGCGCCGCGCGCCGCCGCGCCGCCGACGGCCGCGCACGCCGCCTCGAAGGCGCCCGCCGAGCCCTCGCACACTCCTAGACCCTCACCTGGTTGTAGTGGAGGTGCAGGTTCCTCATGGCCAGCGTGGCCAGCCTCATCGCTCTGGCGGGTTGTCCGCGCTGCTCCATGTAGCGGGCGACGGCGAACAGCTGGCTGGAGGCGAGCGCGCCGCGCGCCGCCGCGCCGCCGACGGCCGCGCACGCCGCCTCGAAGGCGCCCGCCGAGCCCTCGCACACTCCTAGACCCTCACCTGGTTGTAGTGGAGGTGCAGGTTCCTCATGGCCAGCGTGGCCAGCCTCATCGCTCTGGCGGGTTGTCCGCGCTGCTCCATGTAGCGGGCGACGGCGAACAGCTGGCTGGAGGCGAGCGCGCCGCGCGCCGCCGCGCCGCCGACGGCCGCGCACGCCGCCTCGAAGGCGCCCGCCGAGCCCTCGCACACTCCTAGACCCTCACCTGGTTGTAGTGGAGGTGCAGGTTCCTCATGGCCAGCGTGGCCAGCCTCATCGCTCTGGCGGGTTGTCCGCGCTGCTCCATGTAGCGGGCGACGGCGAACAGCTGGCTGGAGGCGAGCGCGCCGCGCGCCGCCGCGCCGCCGACGGCCGCGCACGCCGCCTCGAAGGCGCCCGCCGAGCCCTCGCACACTCCTAGACCCTCACCTGGTTGTAGTGGAGGTGCAGGTTCCTCATGGCCAGCGTGGCCAGCCTCATCGCTCTGGCGGGTTGTCCGCGCTGCTCCATGTAGCGGGCGACGGCGAACAGCTGGCTGGAGGCGAGCGCGCCGCGCGCCGCCGCGCCGCCGACGGCCGCGCACGCCGCCTCGAAGGCGCCCGCCGAGCCCTCGCACACTCCTAGACCCTCACCTGGTTGTAGTGGAGGTGCAGGTTCCTCATGGCCAGCGTGGCCAGCCTCATCGCTCTGGCGGGTTGTCCGCGCTGCTCCATGTAGCGGGCGACGGCGAACAGCTGGCTGGAGGCGAGCGCGCCGCGCGCCGCCGCGCCGCCGACGGCCGCGCACGCCGCCTCGAAGGCGCCCGCCGAGCCCTCGCACACTCCTAGACCCTCACCTGGTTGTAGTGGAGGTGCAGGTTCCTCATGGCCAGCGTGGCCAGCCTCATCGCTCTGGCGGGTTGTCCGCGCTGCTCCATGTAGCGGGCGACGGCGAACAGCTGGCTGGAGGCGAGCGCGCCGCGCGCCGCCGCGCCGCCGACGGCCGCGCACGCCGCCTCGAAGGCGCCCGCCGAGCCCTCGCACACTCCTAGACCCTCACCTGGTTGTAGTGGAGGTGCAGGTTCCTCATGGCCAGCGTGGCCAGCCTCATCGCTCTGGCGGGTTGTCCGCGCTGCTCCATGTAGCGGGCGACGGCGAACAGCTGGCTGGAGGCGAGCGCGCCGCGCGCCGCCGCGCCGCCGACGGCCGCGCACGCCGCCTCGAAGGCGCCCGCCGAGCCCTCGCACACTCCTAGACCCTCACCTGGTTGTAGTGGAGGTGCAGGTTCCTCATGGCCAGCGTGGCCAGCCTCATCGCTCTGGCGGGTTGTCCGCGCTGCTCCATGTAGCGGGCGACGGCGAACAGCTGGCTGGAGGCGAGCGCGCCGCGCGCCGCCGCGCCGCCGACGGCCGCGCACGCCGCCTCGAAGGCGCCCGCCGAGCCCTCGCACACTCCTAGACCCTCACCTGGTTGTAGTGGAGGTGCAGGTTCCTCATGGCCAGCGTGGCCAGCCTCATCGCTCTGGCGGGTTGTCCGCGCTGCTCCATGTAGCGGGCGACGGCGAACAGCTGGCTGGAGGCGAGCGCGCCGCGCGCCGCCGCGCCGCCGACGGCCGCGCACGCCGCCTCGAAGGCGCCCGCCGAGCCCTCGCACACTCCTAGACCCTCACCTGGTTGTAGTGGAGGTGCAGGTTCCTCATGGCCAGCGTGGCCAGCCTCATCGCTCTGGCGGGTTGTCCGCGCTGCTCCATGTAGCGGGCGACGGCGAACAGCTGGCTGGAGGCGAGCGCGCCGCGCGCCGCCGCGCCGCCGACGGCCGCGCACGCCGCCTCGAAGGCGCCCGCCGAGCCCTCGCACACTCCTAGACCCTCACCTGGTTGTAGTGGAGGTGCAGGTTCCTCATGGCCAGCGTGGCCAGCCTCATCGCTCTGGCGGGTTGTCCGCGCTGCTCCATGTAGCGGGCGACGGCGAACAGCTGGCTGGAGGCGAGCGCGCCGCGCGCCGCCGCGCCGCCGACGGCCGCGCACGCCGCCTCGAAGGCGCCCGCCGAGCCCTCGCACACTCCTAGACCCTCACCTGGTTGTAGTGGAGGTGCAGGTTCCTCATGGCCAGCGTGGCCAGCCTCATCGCTCTGGCGGGTTGTCCGCGCTGCTCCATGTAGCGGGCGACGGCGAACAGCTGGCTGGAGGCGAGCGCGCCGCGCGCCGCCGCGCCGCCGACGGCCGCGCACGCCGCCTCGAAGGCGCCCGCCGAGCCCTCGCACACTCCTAGACCCTCACCTGGTTGTAGTGGAGGTGCAGGTTCCTCATGGCCAGCGTGGCCAGCCTCATCGCTCTGGCGGGTTGTCCGCGCTGCTCCATGTAGCGGGCGACGGCGAACAGCTGGCTGGAGGCGAGCGCGCCGCGCGCCGCCGCGCCGCCGACGGCCGCGCACGCCGCCTCGAAGGCGCCCGCCGAGCCCTCGCACACTCCTAGACCCTCACCTGGTTGTAGTGGAGGTGCAGGTTCCTCATGGCCAGCGTGGCCAGCCTCATCGCTCTGGCGGGTTGTCCGCGCTGCTCCATGTAGCGGGCGACGGCGAACAGCTGGCTGGAGGCGAGCGCGCCGCGCGCCGCCGCGCCGCCGACGGCCGCGCACGCCGCCTCGAAGGCGCCCGCCGAGCCCTCGCACACTCCTAGACCCTCACCTGGTTGTAGTGGAGGTGCAGGTTCCTCATGGCCAGCGTGGCCAGCCTCATCGCTCTGGCGGGTTGTCCGCGCTGCTCCATGTAGCGGGCGACGGCGAACAGCTGGCTGGAGGCGAGCGCGCCGCGCGCCGCCGCGCCGCCGACGGCCGCGCACGCCGCCTCGAAGGCGCCCGCCGAGCCCTCGCACACTCCTAGACCCTCACCTGGTTGTAGTGGAGGTGCAGGTTCCTCATGGCCAGCGTGGCCAGCCTCATCGCTCTGGCGGGTTGTCCGCGCTGCTCCATGTAGCGGGCGACGGCGAACAGCTGGCTGGAGGCGAGCGCGCCGCGCGCCGCCGCGCCGCCGACGGCCGCGCACGCCGCCTCGAAGGCGCCCGCCGAGCCCTCGCACACTCCTAGACCCTCACCTGGTTGTAGTGGAGGTGCAGGTTCCTCATGGCCAGCGTGGCCAGCCTCATCGCTCTGGCGGGTTGTCCGCGCTGCTCCATGTAGCGGGCGACGGCGAACAGCTGGCTGGAGGCGAGCGCGCCGCGCGCCGCCGCGCCGCCGACGGCCGCGCACGCCGCCTCGAAGGCGCCCGCCGAGCCCTCGCACACTCCTAGACCCTCACCTGGTTGTAGTGGAGGTGCAGGTTCCTCATGGCCAGCGTGGCCAGCCTCATCGCTCTGGCGGGTTGTCCGCGCTGCTCCATGTAGCGGGCGACGGCGAACAGCTGGCTGGAGGCGAGCGCGCCGCGCGCCGCCGCGCCGCCGACGGCCGCGCACGCCGCCTCGAAGGCGCCCGCCGAGCCCTCGCACACTCCTAGACCCTCACCTGGTTGTAGTGGAGGTGCAGGTTCCTCATGGCCAGCGTGGCCAGCCTCATCGCTCTGGCGGGTTGTCCGCGCTGCTCCATGTAGCGGGCGACGGCGAACAGCTGGCTGGAGGCGAGCGCGCCGCGCGCCGCCGCGCCGCCGACGGCCGCGCACGCCGCCTCGAAGGCGCCCGCCGAGCCCTCGCACACTCCTAGACCCTCACCTGGTTGTAGTGGAGGTGCAGGTTCCTCATGGCCAGCGTGGCCAGCCTCATCGCTCTGGCGGGTTGTCCGCGCTGCTCCATGTAGCGGGCGACGGCGAACAGCTGGCTGGAGGCGAGCGCGCCGCGCGCCGCCGCGCCGCCGACGGCCGCGCACGCCGCCTCGAAGGCGCCCGCCGAGCCCTCGCACACTCCTAGACCCTCACCTGGTTGTAGTGGAGGTGCAGGTTCCTCATGGCCAGCGTGGCCAGCCTCATCGCTCTGGCGGGTTGTCCGCGCTGCTCCATGTAGCGGGCGACGGCGAACAGCTGGCTGGAGGCGAGCGCGCCGCGCGCCGCCGCGCCGCCGACGGCCGCGCACGCCGCCTCGAAGGCGCCCGCCGAGCCCTCGCACACTCCTAGACCCTCACCTGGTTGTAGTGGAGGTGCAGGTTCCTCATGGCCAGCGTGGCCAGCCTCATCGCTCTGGCGGGTTGTCCGCGCTGCTCCATGTAGCGGGCGACGGCGAACAGCTGGCTGGAGGCGAGCGCGCCGCGCGCCGCCGCGCCGCCGACGGCCGCGCACGCCGCCTCGAAGGCGCCCGCCGAGCCCTCGCACACTCCTAGACCCTCACCTGGTTGTAGTGGAGGTGCAGGTTCCTCATGGCCAGCGTGGCCAGCCTCATCGCTCTGGCGGGTTGTCCGCGCTGCTCCATGTAGCGGGCGACGGCGAACAGCTGGCTGGAGGCGAGCGCGCCGCGCGCCGCCGCGCCGCCGACGGCCGCGCACGCCGCCTCGAAGGCGCCCGCCGAGCCCTCGCACACTCCTAGACCCTCACCTGGTTGTAGTGGAGGTGCAGGTTCCTCATGGCCAGCGTGGCCAGCCTCATCGCTCTGGCGGGTTGTCCGCGCTGCTCCATGTAGCGGGCGACGGCGAACAGCTGGCTGGAGGCGAGCGCGCCGCGCGCCGCCGCGCCGCCGACGGCCGCGCACGCCGCCTCGAAGGCGCCCGCCGAGCCCTCGCACACTCCTAGACCCTCACCTGGTTGTAGTGGAGGTGCAGGTTCCTCATGGCCAGCGTGGCCAGCCTCATCGCTCTGGCGGGTTGTCCGCGCTGCTCCATGTAGCGGGCGACGGCGAACAGCTGGCTGGAGGCGAGCGCGCCGCGCGCCGCCGCGCCGCCGACGGCCGCGCACGCCGCCTCGAAGGCGCCCGCCGAGCCCTCGCACACTCCTAGACCCTCACCTGGTTGTAGTGGAGGTGCAGGTTCCTCATGGCCAGCGTGGCCAGCCTCATCGCTCTGGCGGGTTGTCCGCGCTGCTCCATGTATCTGGCCACGGCGAACAGCTGGCTGGAGGCGAGCGCGCCGCGCGCCGCCGCGCCGCCGACGGCCGCGCACGCCGCCTCGAAGGCGCCCGCCGAGCCCTCGCACACTCCTAGACCCTCACCTGGTTGTAGTGGAGGTGCAGGTTCCTCATGGCCAGCGTGGCCAGCCTCATCGCTCTGGCGGGTTGTCCGCGCTGCTCCATGTATCTGGCCACGGCGAACAGCTGGCTGGAGGCGAGCGCGCCGCGCGCCGCCGCGCCGCCGACGGCCGCGCACGCCGCCTCGAAGGCGCCCGCCGAGCCCTCGCACACTCCTAGACCCTCACCTGGTTGTAGTGGAGGTGCAGGTTCCTCATGGCCAGCGTGGCCAGCCTCATCGCTCTGGCGGGTTGTCCGCGCTGCTCCATGTAGCGGGCGACGGCGAACAGCTGGCTGGAGGCGAGCGCGCCGCGCGCCGCCGCGCCGCCGACGGCCGCGCACGCCGCCTCGAAGGCGCCCGCCGAGCCCTCGCACACTCCTAGACCCTCACCTGGTTGTAGTGGAGGTGCAGGTTCCTCATGGCCAGCGTGGCCAGCCTCATCGCTCTGGCGGGTTGTCCGCGCTGCTCCATGTATCTGGCCACGGCGAACAGCTGGCTGGAGGCGAGCGCGCCGCGCGCCGCCGCGCCGCCGACGGCCGCGCACGCCGCCTCGAAGGCGCCCGCCGAGCCCTCGCACACTCCTAGACCCTCACCTGGTTGTAGTGGAGGTGCAGGTTCCTCATGGCCAGCGTGGCCAGCCTCATCGCTCTGGCGGGTTGTCCGCGCTGCTCCATGTATCTGGCCACGGCGAACAGCTGGCTGGAGGCGAGCGCGCCGCGCGCCGCCGCGCCGCCGACGGCCGCGCACGCCGCCTCGAAGGCGCCCGCCGAGCCCTCGCACACTCCTAGACCCTCACCTGGTTGTAGTGGAGGTGCAGGTTCCTCATGGCCAGCGTGGCCAGCCTCATCGCTCTGGCGGGTTGTCCGCGCTGCTCCATGTATCTGGCCACGGCGAACAGCTGGCTGGAGGCGAGCGCGCCGCGCGCCGCCGCGCCGCCGACGGCCGCGCACGCCGCCTCGAAGGCGCCCGCCGAGCCCTCGCACACTCCTAGACCCTCACCTGGTTGTAGTGGAGGTGCAGGTTCCTCATGGCCAGCGTGGCCAGCCTCATCGCTCTGGCGGGTTGTCCGCGCTGCTCCATGTATCTGGCCACGGCGAACAGCTGGCTGGAGGCGAGCGCGCCGCGCGCCGCCGCGCCGCCGACGGCCGCGCACGCCGCCTCGAAGGCGCCCGCCGAGCCCTCGCACACTCCTAGACCCTCACCTGGTTGTAGTGGAGGTGCAGGTTCCTCATGGCCAGCGTGGCCAGCCTCATCGCTCTGGCGGGTTGTCCGCGCTGCTCCATGTATCTGGCCACGGCGAACAGCTGGCTGGAGGCGAGCGCGCCGCGCGCCGCCGCGCCGCCGACGGCCGCGCACGCCGCCTCGAAGGCGCCCGCCGAGCCCTCGCACACTCCTAGACCCTCACCTGGTTGTAGTGGAGGTGCAGGTTCCTCATGGCCAGCGTGGCCAGCCTCATCGCTCTGGCGGGTTGTCCGCGCTGCTCCATGTATCTGGCCACGGCGAACAGCTGGCTGGAGGCGAGCGCGCCGCGCGCCGCCGCGCCGCCGACGGCCGCGCACGCCGCCTCGAAGGCGCCCGCCGAGCCCTCGCACACTCCTAGACCCTCACCTGGTTGTAGTGGAGGTGCAGGTTCCTCATGGCCAGCGTGGCCAGCCTCATCGCTCTGGCGGGTTGTCCGCGCTGCTCCATGTATCTGGCCACGGCGAACAGCTGGCTGGAGGCGAGCGCGCCGCGCGCCGCCGCGCCGCCGACGGCCGCGCACGCCGCCTCGAAGGCGCCCGCCGAGCCCTCGCACACTCCTAGACCCTCACCTGGTTGTAGTGGAGGTGCAGGTTCCTCATGGCCAGCGTGGCCAGCCTCATCGCTCTGGCGGGTTGTCCGCGCTGCTCCATGTATCTGGCCACGGCGAACAGCTGGCTGGAGGCGAGCGCGCCGCGCGCCGCCGCGCCGCCGACGGCCGCGCACGCCGCCTCGAAGGCGCCCGCCGAGCCCTCGCACACTCCTAGACCCTCACCTGGTTGTAGTGGAGGTGCAGGTTCCTCATGGCCAGCGTGGCCAGCCTCATCGCTCTGGCGGGTTGTCCGCGCTGCTCCATGTATCTGGCCACGGCGAACAGCTGGCTGGAGGCGAGCGCGCCGCGCGCCGCCGCGCCGCCGACGGCCGCGCACGCCGCCTCGAAGGCGCCCGCCGAGCCCTCGCACACTCCTAGACCCTCACCTGGTTGTAGTGGAGGTGCAGGTTCCTCATGGCCAGCGTGGCCAGCCTCATCGCTCTGGCGGGTTGTCCGCGCTGCTCCATGTATCTGGCCACGGCGAACAGCTGGCTGGAGGCGAGCGCGCCGCGCGCCGCCGCGCCGCCGACGGCCGCGCACGCCGCCTCGAAGGCGCCCGCCGAGCCCTCGCACACTCCTAGACCCTCACCTGGTTGTAGTGGAGGTGCAGGTTCCTCATGGCCAGCGTGGCCAGCCTCATCGCTCTGGCGGGTTGTCCGCGCTGCTCCATGTAGCGCGCCACAGCGAACAGCTGGCTGGAGGCGAGCGCGCCGCGCGCCGCCGCGCCGCCGACGGCCGCGCACGCCGCCTCGAAGGCGCCCGCCGAGCCCTCGCACACCGACAGCGCGCTCAGCGCGCAGCCCGGCGGGTCCTGGGGGACAAACACCGGCTTAAATATACATTCATGTAGAGGCGAAAATCGCAGATCCTTCAAACTGGTTCCGTGGAGACGGATGATTGTCAGCTATGGGGCCGGGAAGAGAAAAGGGAAACTTAGAACAAATGTATCTAAAAGTGGAAAAATTACTGTCTCGGGTTACACTTGAACTTACGGCCTCCGGATCGATATTCGATACTCCAGCGCTCTGCCATTGAATTAAAATTGCTCTGAATTAAATTTGCACCCAAATCCATCTATCCATGGTGCTACGCGCCATTAACATTCAGGCATTCCCCTCTGTCGAAAATAGACGGCCAATGGTCAACCACATGTCAACCATATGTATGGACTGACGTTTATCTGACATGACGTACCTATATATTTGATGTGCCCCTCCCCCGCAAAAACGGCAGACTATTTTGTACCGAAAATTTTAGACATGGCGTCTCCGTTGGTTATATCCTCTAAGTTCGCAGACGTCTCTGCTTGTTAAAAATTAAAAAAGGGAAACTCTCCGTTATTCCAAAGAAATAATTCGTTTCGATGAGTCCGGTGCGTAGTCAGTTTAAACACCACCGTTATAAACAAAAACTTCTTACTCTCGACGGTATTCCACCGTCTTCTCAATAGACCTTGGGGTCTGCCTAGTGTACGGTTGCCATATGGAAGAATTAAATGTCCTGATAAATCCTGACATCTCCCTAAAAATCCTAACATTACTTGTAACAGAGATTTGGCGTAGCTTGAACGACGCCCCGGCGGCGCGCTGCGCTCTACTGTATCGTGGATGTAGGGGAGACCGGGGACAATAGAAACAATTTTAATTTAACCGCCTGTAACGGTTATATTTTCATGAGTAGAAAGATGTACGCCCAAAATATTTCAAGGTTAGTTATCTGGTTCCTAAATGAAATGTATTTGGATGGTCTATAATTGATAGTTTTTTGGCAATAACCTAATAAAGAGAATGGGGCAGCATGGTTCAATTAACCTCACATGACTGTCAATTGAAGCACTATGTAAGGTCAATTGAAACACTCGAATATCTTCGGCACAATGAAAGTACTTATGTCTTTTTTAATCTTTTTCATCACTACCTCTGCATACAATGAGCTCATCAAAAGTTCGCAAACATAAAATAAATATTTCTCAATTTATAAGCATCTGAAGATTTCGATATAAACACGCGGGAAAAAACAAGAGTACATGACTTTTAGTTTTCTTTGTTGCTGCTACCTTATACATTTATCTTAAGCAAAGTAATTTTAATGCAATTATTAAATATAACAATATAGAATCGCAAAAAACAAGCATTATCATGTTTCATACAAAAGTGCTTGTTTCAACTATAACAATGTTTCAATCACAACCATTCCGTGTACCTACCCTGTGACAACGAGTGTTCCAAACGTCGGAATGTAAAATGAAATAACCGACGTTTAAATTGTTTTATTAAACAAAAACATGACAAATAGCTTTTTAGCATTTTAAGCTCTTCTAGCTCTCCATATAACCCTCAACTATACGTTCACCCAATTTCATTTAAATAACTTAAGTAAATTTGTTATAAACAAATTTACTATTATTTATTAACTTAAGTAAATTTGTTATAAACAAATTTACTTAAGGTATTGCGTATCAAACTATCCTTTGATAGTTCAGCTTAAAAACATCGAAATGCCGGGACGTCCCCTAGCCAGCCGTGTGGAAAAAACTGCAGGTTTCTAAAAAAAACTTCGTAGATCCATAATTTATCAACTGGGTCAAATACTACATTAATAATAGTGAACATTAATAGAACAAACATGTGCATTGAATACAGAACCTCCTTATATTTTGAAGTCGGCTACTTTTGGGGCGATTAAAACACGAGGGCGATTGAAACGTTTCAATCGTCCACACTTCACAATCAAATATTATGTATAAAAAAGACTCGAACGCTGATCAACGGCCATTAAAAACATTCGTTTATTCCTAACGCAAACACCAAAACAATTTGATTAGTCAAAATACAAGAGTAAACGAAGTTATTAGAAAACATACGAGAGCGCAAATGTTTACTTTTTACCGCGAAAAACTGTTTTGGATCGTGGACACTCCCGTCTCGCACCGTCGCTCGAGCCCTACTGGTCAAGGATTGAAAAATGGGCGTCCGCGTATACCGAGTGTTGCGTCAAACGAGTAGGTATTATAGTTTTCGAGAAATTTGACTTGTTTCAATCATGATGTGTTTCTATTGTCCCCGGTCTACCCTACCTCTTCCTTTCCCTCCACCCGACCCCTTAGTCCCCTCCCCGCGCTTTTTTCATGAGGTCATTCCTAAAAATCCTGATACTTGCCAAGTCAGGCCGCAATCCAGACAAAGGGTCAAAAATCCTGATATGTCCGGACAAATCCTGACATATGGCAACTCCTAATGTACCTACCTTGGCGGCGCATTGTAAGGCTAGCGTTCTCGCGCAGGCACTCAGTTTCTCCTGTTGCTCGAAGCTGAGCCCCAGTCGGAGCGCCGTGGCGTGGGACATGGCCGCGGCCGCCACCGGCCCCGTCGCCTCCGTTGGCGTGAACAGCTCGTACCTACGACGAAAATCGTGTTACAAAGGTTACCATAAAGGCCATCATTATATCATATTACCAGTCTCTAAATTATTTACCTATACGATTTTTAGAAGCTCGACTAAGGGTCGGTTGCACCAAACTGTTCGTATCGTTAAAGAGTTCGCAATTTTTATGTATGGAAAGTTTAATAGTAAAGCGCCGGGGCGCGCCGGCTGATGTTGATCAGTCTGTCAAATGTGGTTGGTGCAACTGGCCCTAAATAATTTAAATTAAGCGACTGGAAAATAATAATGATTCAAATTTGACTATAGGTATTTTGTACTAGTATTAAAGATCGTTTCATTCACGAAGACGCGTGCCTTGACTCGTATAGTCATGTTATTAAAGGTTAGATTTGACAAATCCGCGCGTCATCGTAGATGACACAAACTATAGGACTGTGAACCTCAAGTGGTTACATTATATTTGATAAGCAAAAAAAGTTATTCTTAAGAGTCTACAGTCCGTTTTAGATATACATCCGTGGGCGAGGAGAGATAAGACACGTGCTTTGCCGAAAACGTCAATAAAAGTTCGTGAACTTCGATGACTATACCGCAAAACTAAGGCGAGTCAGGTCATAATACCATCTCTTTCACTCTTGGTTGGTCTTAACAAGGTAAAGGAGATAGCATTATGATCTCAGTCACCAGTTGGTATTGCGGCAAGTATAAAGAATACGAGTAAGTACCAGTTCTGCATGATAGAGAGCAACGCGTCGAGTCCGAGCTCCGTGGCACACGTGACTAACCAGCGGACCATCTCTCGCCTCCGCCAGTTCACGGACGATAATGTCATCCGTAGCACCTGGAAATACAAATAAATTATTAAAAAGTTTTTGCACACCGCGAAAAGATAAAAATAACAATATAGTAAAGAGAGACCACCGATAAATTTTTAGGTATAGTTCGTAGGTTTCTAATAGAGCCCGGCGGCCTCTATCTATCTACGCCTACGGGGATCTATTATTAAGTAAAACCGCACGAGCTACTTACCTGCAAAAAAGGGTCTTAATTATTCTATTTGGCACCTGAGCGCGGGCTAGTCCAACGCTCAAAAAACCAGTGTAGGTGCGCTCTCCGATAACGCGCCTTTGTTACGCATCTCGATGACACATTTTAGACTGGTTCTGTAGTGTTCGACTCGCCGGCACTCAGTAACCGAATTACTTACGCAGGTTTTTATGCAGGTGGTTGTGGCACGTGGCACGAGCGGTTTTACTTAACAATAGACAATAGGATTAGCTCGGGCTCAGTTATAGTCCGTAGATTCGTAACTGAGCCCGTAACGTAACAAAGGCGCGTTATCGGAGAGCGCACCTACACTGGTTTTTTGAGCGGTGGACTAGCCCGCGCTCAGGTGCCAAATAGAATGAGTATGACCTTTTTTTGCAGGTAAGTAGCACGTGCGGTTTTACTTAACAATAGACAATAGGATTAGCTCGGGCTCAGTTACAAAACTACGAACTATACTGTACTTTTTATGCAGGTGGTTGTGGCACGTGGCACGAGCGGTTTTACTTAACAATAGACAATAGGATTAGCCGTCGGGCTCTATTAGAAACCTACGAACTATAAATAGTGATGTACCTGCAGTCCTAGCTCGAAGGCGGCGTGCAGCAGGTCGCGGTGGTGGTGCGGCGCGTCGGGCGGCGCGGCGTGGCGCAGCGCGTCCTGCGCGAGCCGGAACAGCTGCGCTGCCGAGCGCACGTGCCGTTGCGCCGCGGCTAGCGCGGCTCGGAGGCGGCCTGGGTTGCCTCTTGCAGCTCCTGCATAAAAACATTCAAATTGAGGACAATCTTACATCAGATATTCCCAGGCCCAGCCTTAGCAAGGCCCAAGGTTTGTATAGTCGCCATCAGATATATCAGAGCCGCCGAGGTGTTCAAAAATATCTAATCACGCACTATATAGTGCCTTGAGAATAGATGCGTGTTCAGATATTTGTGAGCGCCTTGACGACTCCGATATATCTGACGACGACTGTACTATATGGGTATACTACGCTATCAGCTAATCAGAAACGAACAATCATGATAAGCACACAAATAAATGCCTCGTTTTCATTGAATGTTTCGTATTGAGTTAGTTCTTTTTATTTTTAAGTATGAATATCATTAAAAATAAAATAAATGCCAGTACAGTGATTAATATCTAATAATAAAACGTTTGCAGTAAAAAAAATCTAAATTTTACACAGTCGGCGTGTTTGTTAAAAAATCGGCGCATACGAACCTAAGAGCGCGCTGGCGAGCGCCGCCTGTTGCTGCTCGGCGTGCTGCAGCGTGTGCCACGCGCCCGCGCCGCCGCCCGCCGCGCCCGTCCCGCCGGCGCTGTCTAACGCGTACGCCTCTTCCACCATTGGTAATCTGTGAAAAAACAATCAAACATCATCATCAGTTATAGAATTGTAACATAGGTTAACCCCTTGTCTGCGGCCAGCAGCGCCGTCGCGAGTATAATGTAACATGGACTAACCTCATAGCCCGCAGTCCCACTCTATACGCTAGCTCTGGCTCGGCGGGCAGCAGCGCCAGGAACAGGAACCTCGCGAACGTGTGCGCCGGCGCCGAGCGGGGGTGCACTCTTGCCCCGAGACACGACGACGGCCCGCCGTCCAGCAGCGCCGTCGCGAGTATAATGTAACATGAACTAACCTCATAGCCCGCAGTCCCACTCTATACGCTAGCTCTGGCTCGGCGGGCAGCAGCGCCAGGAACAGGAACCTTGCGAACATATGCGCCGGCGCCGAGCAGGGGTGCACGCGCGCGCCGAGACATGACGACGGCCCGCCGTCCAAGCAGCGCCGTCGCGAGTAAAATGTAACACGGACTAACCTCATAGCCCGCAGTCCCACTCTATACGCTAGCTCTGGCTCGGCGGGCAGCAGCGCGAGGAACAGGAACCGCGCGAACGTGTGCGCCGGCGCCGAGCGGGGGTGCACTCTTGCGCCGAGACATGACGACGGCCCGCCGTCCAGCAGCGCCGTCGCCACGCGCGCGCCGACCGCCGCCGCCGCTTCGCCTTCCACGCGCTGCAGTTGACCTATTAATCGCTCCTCCTGGGAAAGAAAGGGTTAACTTTGTAAAGTTCGGGCATAGACTAGGACTCCTCTAGACCAGCGGTCGGCAACCTGCGGCCCGCGGGCCGCATGCGGCTCGCGAACCTGTCACTTGCGGCCCGAGTCCCGCCTTGGCTATTTTGTATGTAATAGGGACAAACGACAATGTCTCATAAAGTCATAAATATTAACAAAGTACGGCCCGCGTCACCTCCGTTAACTACTATGGGGCCTTTGGTTGCTAAAAGGTTGCCGACCGCTGCTCTAGACTGAGTTTAGAGCAATTATTTCATGCAACCGATGATGCCAAAAATGCGGGGGTGCGCGGGACGAGGTGAGCGAAGTCCCGTGCCGTGATTGGTCCATTCAAAAACACGGACGTCACACAAAGACACTTTCGACTCGAACATGGAGTAAAATTACCGTATGCGTGGCAGAGGGGGTAGCGCGACTATGCTCAGTCTGGAGGATGTTTTGTCTGTGAGTTCGGGTTACAAAATGGGGCATTACCAATCCATAAAAAGGGACCTTATTATAGTTATTATCGATGTCGTTTATGCTGCACAGCGTCGCGCGGCATTGTGTTTATATCGGAGTATCGTTAATAATAGCGTAAGCGCTATCGACAATGAGGTCCCTTTTCATTAATAATGTCACAAATAATATTGTACTTAACAAGGCTCGGAACCGGTTTATTCTTCATACTTTTCGTTATTTTTCGTTCTTTGGTTTATTATTTCATTTTTAATGGTACAATCTAATAATACCAAGTTGTTACCTAAATATGTACCTTATTCAGTCCTACGTAAACACCATAAAATAATTAATAATATTGGGCTACTACGAGATGTTGAAAAATAAAACCGATTCCGAGCCTTGATTCGAGTAGTAAGTGAAATCTGGGTTAGATCTGTAGATTAAAATATTTTCGAAATCTTACTGTTTCATAAAACAGTACATAGAGAACACGATTTTTTGTAAATACCTGAAGGTGTTGCGATCTTCGTACAATGCTTACATTACCAATTACTTTATCACAATTTTCATAAAACAGTACATTACCTGTTTGCAGTACCGTTCCTGCGCGTAGAGACCGCTTGGTAACATTCGTTGTAACCCCAGCCCTAGAAGGGCTGCTTCTAGAGCTAGTGCCAAGTACGTTTCCTCGGGGTTCTTACTGCCTGCTACGGGGACGTGCTGGTATCTGTTAAATAATATATAAATTAGGTGTCATCTTATATCAACCAAGCCCCAAACTAAGCAATGCTTATGGGGAGTGCTAGGCGACGATATACATACTTATACAGTCTGTGTCTGACCATCGGGCTTTAAATCCGGGGCTTGATTTTACTCGCTAAACTGAGCTACTTTTACTATGGGACCAACCCTAAAATCGGGGATAATGTTTTGGCTGTTCCATAGAAAACGTCGACATCTGATCAGCCAAAATGTATGAAACGGTGAAATTTTTTTTCGGGATTTCGGGGTTGGTGCCATAATAAAATTAGCTCAGTTTAGCGAGTAGAATTGAGCCCTTGATTTAAAGCCCCATGGTCAGACACACCCTGTATATAGATAAATACATACTTATATACATAGAAAACAATTATGGCTCAGGAACAAATGTTTGTATTCATCACACAAACACAAATAAATGCCCTTACCGGGATTCGAGGCCAGGACCATCGGCTTCACAGGCAGGGTCAGTACCCACTAGGCCAGACCGGTCGTCGTAAAATAAAGATAGTTGTCAAAAAATAATTATGAATGTCATTATCATTGCATATCATATAATTTCACCCGTTCAGTAATAATAAATAAATATTATAGGACATTTTTACACAAATTGACTAAGCCCCACGGTAAGCTCAAGAAGGCTTGTGTTGTGGGTACTCAGACAACGATATATATAATATATAAATACTTAAATACATAGAAAACAACCATGACTCAGGAACAAATATCTGTATCATAATACAAATAAATGCTCTTACCAGGATTCGAACCCGGGACCATCGGCTTCATAGGCAGGGTCACTACCCTCTAGGCCAGACCGGTCGTCAAGTAATCATCATCAATTACCTAGGAGGCAAACCAGTGTTCGGCTCCTCGTCCAAATAGGTGTGGAGGCGAGGCGAGGCGCGCTGGTCGTCGGGCGCGAGGCACGCGTCCGCGAGGCATTCGTACACGCACCAAATTGCCTCCAGCGTCCAGCCCGTCCAGCATAAGCTGTCTGGAAGGGAAATCGGAATTTAATGTGGTTGGAATAAATTCTAAAATTGGGGCATTGGTGTAGGGGAGAAGTGGTTTGGTTTTGAGAGGACCGTATTATTTCGGACTGGGACAGCTGAATCCACAAACCCGTTCTTCTCCAAATCAGTTACTGAAGGCAGGGCTCGCCGGTTTTATTTTAAAACCCTAAATAGCCCAATATTTTTCATTATTTTATGACTGAATCATGTATTTAGGTAACAACTTTGAGTCATTAAAAATGAAATAATTAACCAAAGAATGAAAAAGAATGTATGAAGGTATTTTTTGTATGAAGAATAAACCGATTCCGAGCCTTGACTGAAAGGCACTGTCTTGTTCGCTCACCTCTCCGTATTATACACCGGTGCGAGTGCGACAACGCGCACGTGGGGCCGCCCCCTGGTCCTTAAGACTTGGGATAGCTTGACCCGATCTTCTCCAAATCAGTTACTGTCTCGTTCGCTCACCTCTCCCTATACACCGGTGCGAGTGCGACAGTGCGCACGTGGGGCCGCCCCCTGGGGGCCGATTTTTGAAGTTCTACCACTCGATTTCGTCACTCGAAAATCGGTGGAAAACGGCGAAATGCTAATTTTTGAAATACGAACGATCGAAATTCGGAATCTAGTGGTATTGACCACTCGATTTCAATTCTATTAGTAGAATTTAAACGCCTAGTAGTGGAGATATCATTTAACGAAATACACGAAATCTAGTGGTCGAATTTCAAAAATCGGCCCCCTGGTCCTTAGACTTGGGATAGCTTGATGATCCGATCTCCTCCAAATCAGTAACTGTCTCGTTCGCTCACCTCTCCCTATACAGCGGTGCGAGTGCGACAGCGCGCAGGTGGGCCCGCCGGGCAGGCAGGCGCCGGGGTCCATGTGCGCGCACACCTGCGACAGCTGGACGCGCCCCCCGCACGCGCCCGCGCACGCCTCCGCGCCCGGGCACGAGCGCGCGCCGCCCGACGACGACGCCTCGCCCGCGCCCGCCTCCTGCCACCGCTGCTGGGCGACCTCCTGTCGACATAGTACGTTAGTTAGCGTTGGCATATTATCGTCGGCCTTTACAGCTTGGCAAAAAAGAGTAGAAATTAAAAAGTGGCAACACTGTAGTGTCGTCCCTTTCAAACCAATTTATATAAGAAAACGGGACGACACTACAGTGTGGCCACTTTTTAATTTCTACTCTTTTTTGCCAAGATGTACCTATATGACTATTCAGGCAGGGTCGCCATGTGATGTTTAGATTAAAGGCTCATTTAGATGATGGGAGAACTCGTATGCGAGTTTCATTACATTGCATTATTTGATCAGTCGGCTAAGTTGATGTAACCTCAATAGTCCGCAATGTAACTAAAATCGCATGCGAGTTCACGCGCCATCTAAATCAGCCTTAAGTTAGCATTGCCATATTATTGTGATTCTATCCAGGCAGGGTCGCCATGTGGAGATGGAGATAAAGACAAACAACCGCTTGCTATGATCTCGGATATATTGTGTGTCAAATGATACAATGAGACAATGACTCTTATAAGTATACTCTAACACTATGTACCTGTGTGTGGCACACGGTTTTCATAAGGTTTTGGTTAAGTATCAAAAGCCCTATCCGATTTCCAAGATCAAGTACGCCATACATTTACAATAGCGTACTTGATCTTAGCAAAACGAATAAACTATACCTACTTACACACAAAGGATCGGTTGCACTGCACCAAAACGTCTTAACTGTTAAAAGTTGCAAAATTGTGCGAAATTTCATAGTTTACTGCTGATTGTGATGCCTCGGCCGATCAGTCGGCCTCGGCGAGGAAAGTGCCTCGTGCGTATGCTCGCTCTGTGTGGACCCGGCTATTGATCGATCCGTATATTGTGGGTGATGCAACTAACCTTAAGAATAAGCTAAGAAGCAGCCGGCCTAGCCAAGGTGACAACCACTATCGCTTCGACAACGAAACTCTTTGTGTCTCTCTATCACTCTTCCGTGCGACACAGTGACAGTTGCGTTTCGATCGCTACGGAGCGAAAGCGATTGGCATGTTGGCTACGCGGCCAGATGTACTGACCTGTCGATGCCGCATGGCCCTGGCGGCGCTGACCGCTAGCCGCAGCGCCGCCGGCGCACGCCCGTGCGCCCGAAGCGCTTCTATCCGCGCACCCACCACGGGTAAGTGCTCTGTGGACAAATACATCGTTTTACTTCTAATTACGTATTCGATTTTTGTAAATAATGCCTAAAAGTGTTCAAAAGTCACATTAGTTTGTCACAGTTTTACTAAATCTACTCCTCGTTTGATATCTTTTAACCTTTTGGACGCCAATGACCGATATATCCTAACCGCAGGTTCAACGCCAAAGACGGATTAATCGGTCACAGACCACAGTGCAACATAGACCTACGTGCATATGCGTAAAGTTCAATTTCAGTTTTGACACTTCGGTGACGTGGCGTCCGAGTGACAGCTTTTGTGTTTGACACAGCGTCGAAAAGGTCAATAGAGTTAGACCAAGAAAAGTCTGCAGCGACTTGTAAATTGTCTCACCGTGCCACAGAGGTTGTCCAAGGTCATTGAACTTAGGGTAAGGCTGCTTGGTGTTGGATCCCCCCGGCTTGCCCTTCTCGCAGTCCGCGTACTCATCGCTGCCGAGGATGTTCTTTAGATGCTCATTCTCCCAGGATATGTCTACTGCGTCCAGCGCTCTGAGAAAAAGAGAGCTGGCTTAGTACAGTTTTCTTTGATTGCCACAGAGAGTATGAGATAATTTTGAATTTAATTGCTAAGGCCCACTTGCACCATACCACTAACCCGGGGTTAACCAGTTAAACATGGAGTTATCATGGTTACCAGTACAATTTGACACTGGGCTAACGGTTTAACAGGTTAACCCCAGGTTTGTGGGATGGTGCAAGTGGCGCTAAGTGTAAAGATATGATTGAAAGTCCCTCGAAATAAGTATATAAGCATACGTCGGACTCCAGCGGGCATTTTCGTGGCATGTCAAAATGATAGGTAAGGTTCGCAAATCAATCAATTCACTTTCGAGTATTTGTACTTAGTATTTGGTACCTAGTATTTATAATGTGACATTCCAAATATCATAGCAACTAACTGCGTTATGAAGTATGTCAGCTAATTATTTGTTTTTTAAGTGGCCACTTCAGTGGGCTATCAGTCATCACTTCAAAGACTATTTACACATTAAAGATTAATAAATGATAACGGGTAACTAATTTAATTAACTATGTTACAAATACTAGGTACATTATAATACTCGTAAGTAAATATTTTTTTGTAAACCTTACCTTGCCCTCAAACTGCCCCCTATAGTCCGACGTTTGTATATAAGTTTCATAAAACATGTAGTCGTGGTAACGAAGCAAGATTAAAATTAAGCCCTTGACCTGTAGGAGTATGATAGATACTATTATACGCGAAAGACCAACATTACTAGCCAAGTGAGCTGGGATTTCACAATTTATGCCGATTATTGAACTTGTAGAAGTTAGGGAGGCAATAGAGAGCACTCTCTCCAGACGGGTGTTATGCCTGGGGACCGAAGTCCACTGAGAGTTGGTCGGAAGTTATATATATAGATAGCAACTGACATTATAACTCCGTAAGCGCGATGTAGGTCTCATACTAATTGCGTTCTAGCTCCCTAACATCATCTGTTAAGATTATTATGGGGCGACGTTGGCAGTGACAGCTAGAGGAGACGCCACAAACTTGTAGGTTATAATTATAAGTAGTTTCGCGCATGAGTTTGAAAAAAAGCATTATACACAGTATCGAAATAGGAATTGCCAGCCTTGTTTTACTAAACGGCCTCACTCGGCTCGGCTGGCAATTGCCTACTTCTCGGCCTATGTATTAATGTACTATTACTAACCTAAGAGTATTCCAGACGCGTTAATCGCTGGAGTTGTACAAATGCTAACTGATTATATTTACTTGTGGAAAACTGTTCGAGGCGTCAGCGATGGCGCCGGCCTTTGGTTGTGAAGTCTTAATCTCTTACTGGCCCTCCTGTATTCTCGTTCATAACTGAAACAAATTCATTATTGTTATTATTAAAAGACAACGACATCTCTAGCTTGAGAATGATGTAGATTCTCTAAAATAATAACAAAAAAAATATACAAAATAATACTTTAGTATTAACTAATACACCATTACCTACACAAAAAGCGGACTTCAGAATTCATTATCATTCACATTTGAGTTACTTTTTTTCATTTTCGAGTGTAGAATTTCACTCTGCGGAATTGCTGATTGTAAAAAATAAGAATACATTATTCTCTATTAAGTTGTATCCAGACGAGACAATTTTTCGCCAATCTGATGAAATTCTCCGATCGAACAGGGCCGTGCGGACGCAAATACCAATTTTATTCCCCGATCACATCAGTAGGTGCGGACACAAAAATGACAATTTTCATAGTAGAATGCAAATTGGTGATTTAATTTGTGTACGTGTGGACGCTAGATGAGATTGACCAATTATTTTCCTGAACAAATCGACTGATTTCGTCAGTCCCGTTTGGATACCACATTAGTCCTCTACAAACTGTGTTTAAGTCTATGGTCTGTTCTGAAAGAGAAGAGTCGTGTATATTGGGCGCCATACATTCCACGACTCTTCTCTTTCTGCACAAACTCTAATGGTTAAATACTCGTATTCTGAATGATTAGATGGCTAAAGAAAAATATTTAACTATACTCTGTATCTTTAGGTATTTAAATAAAAGATAACAAAATCTACCCTCAAATGGCTCCTTCCTTAAGCGAGTTGAGGGTAGATGAAAAAATTACATGATCAAATAATGTAGGTTAAGGTCAGGTCCTTCAGTGACTGATCCAGGAGGTTTTGTATTTGGTTGGTTAATCAATAAATGTTATAACTACCTACCCGAAAATGTACAAATTGTTTGATTACTTTTATTTAAATACCTAAAGATACAGCCTATAGGTACTTACTTATTAGGTCTAGGCTCTTCATCGGAACTCTCCGAATGGGAATGCATTTCTCTCCTTTGTCTCTCCCTGTGTCTTTCTCTGCAAAAAACATAACACGTTTAGTTCATCCTATTACGAGTATAATATAATTTAAAAAATAAAAACCTCCGCTCGGTTATTCGTATAAAATCAAGAGTTTAGATAAATGAGGTCAAGAAATTCAAGAATCACCTGTCCCTCTCCTCGCGCTCTCGTAACCTCTCCCTGTCTCTTTCTTCCCTATCTCGATGTCTTTCTCTGTCCCTGTCTCTGTGGTCTCTGTCACGATCTCTCTCGTTTCTTTCCCTTTCTCTCGCGTACTGAAATGATAAAATAAGTCATTGGTTCAGTGATTCCTCTATTCAATAGTCTCACAAAATAAGTGTACTTATGAATATTGCTTTTATGAGCTTGTTTTCGTAAAGAGAGTTCTAGCTATTTTGATGCTATACTTGCGGTGTAGATGTGTTCACGGACCTAGCTAAGGCCTTTGATAGCATCTAGATTATATTCTTCTAAGAAAATACGATGGTCTAGAAGTTCGAGGCCCGGCTCACGAAATATTCTCTAATAATTAGCTCACTAACATACAGCAAATTATAAAAAAATCATTCCTTATAAGCAACAGGTCACATGTGTACTTTGGAGTCCCGCAGGGTAGTGTTTTCGGCCCTACGTTATTAACAACAACTCACCAATGGAAACGATCTGTAATCCGGATCCTCAGTAGGACACACCTCCACCGCGCTCCACTTCTCCAACAAGTGTCTCCACTGTATCCTGTGGTGCTTATTGCTGCCCGGGTCCAGCACTATGCTGACCCAGAGCGCCCCTAGCTGCTCCCACAGCTGCCGGCACTTTTCTGTCATGGGGGTGTTCTGGTTCCTCCAGAGGAGGAGGCGAGGGTCGGAGAGGAACTGCTCAGTCATGAGCATTAGCATTCGAGGGCCGTTTGAGTCTTGGGCTCGGAGCATTTCTCTTACCTGAAAGTTGATGAAATTTTGGTGAAAATTATGACCATGTATTATAGACAGGTTGGTATTGTTTTAGTTTCAAACAAAGACTTATTGATTGTCAACATGTCGTATGGCTCCTCTACACGATGGCCCAGCGTCGGCCACTCCAAGGGACGCATTTATGCGTTAGAGGGAGCAAGTGATATTGCTATCTCATTCTACCGCATGGCTGCGTCCCTTGGAGTAGACTGCCCTGGCCCATCGTGTGGAGGAGCCATTAGACAGATTTGTGCTTCGAATTATAGTTTATAAAGCTAACGTACAGTTAGCAAAGTTATTAGCTTATACAAATATGTTATGCAAGTGTTCTAAGCTAATGGTTCTGCAAGCTGTACTGCACATGGCACCGTACAACGCCATCTACTTTACATATCTACTATAAGTAACTATTTGGTCCAGTTTGTGACTAATCCATTAGAATGTTAATAATAAAGCTAGAACGTGTAAGTAAATTACTAAAAGTACAGTAAGTAAGTCCAACTGTAATGCCTCGTCAACACATTTAACAGACAATCCTCAACCTTATTCCAAACACATAAGGTTCATGTATGGTCAAAGTTAATGTTACTGTTGCCTCGTGACAGCTATTACATTCATATAATTATGTGGTAGCCTTATCAGATGCCGCACGAGAGACACTTATACGAAATGACTTTACTACTTTGAGTAAATTCCTTGTGGTTCTTAATCGTTTTTCCCGTCACATCTGTGTCAATTGTGTCTAGATAAAATACCTGTCCTATATGTCATAGTGATGGCATTAGGCAGTTCTTTTATAGGTAGGGTTTATCATTATAGTTTCAAAAGCGTAATTAATATGCCTCGGCAAATATGAGTTGTTGACACTGATGACAGAATAGGGTTGTTATGCAGCCACCCATGCGAAAGAGTAAAGGATGAATCACTTTAGACCGGGCCGGAGCTTCCTGCGCATCGTTTTCTATGGGAAGCATCACGTGATTGCCTGTCATGTACGAGTACCTAATAGAAAAGAAGGCGCCGGAAGCTCCGGCCCGGACACGGCCCGTTCTAACGCGAGTCATCCTTAATCGTCAGATCGTCATTTTTTAACATAATGTGATTGAAAGACAAAACTTAAAACAGAACGAAAACAATATCCCTATACAGAGTAGGATCGGAAAAGCATTGACCGTAATAGTCTTCTGTCATTATCCCAACCATTTCAAAATTAAAGAAGGAAGTTCTAAGTTGATAGTTACCTTAGAAAATAATGAATTGAGTTGCTTGTTTGCATTGTAATAAGTCCCCTGTAGTAAGTACGCCCTGACTTGCTCGCACACCTGTAAGAAATACAAATACAAATTAGAATAATTTTGACGGATTACACAGAGTTTGTTTTTATTAGTTAAAATACGAGTCCTCTATAATAACATGTTTAGGGTCCTGATGGGACTCCCTAGATTCTGCAGCGCATCTGGAATGTTCGCTGACGCCCACGTAGTGGACTTCCAAGCCGTAATGCGCAAAAAGATTGTGTCTATTAGAAGCAGAATCCAGGGTAGTCCCAACAGCATTCTAAATATGTTAGCGGCAGAGGCGTAGCTAGAGGATATGGCGCCAGGGGCAGGCACCAAATTTGCGCCCCCCCCCCCCCCCCACACACAAACGAAATGAACTACAAAAGGGTTACTTTTTTTTTAACTAAAATTTACTTTTAATTTAGACAATACAGTGTATATGTGTTATTTTAATACATCGACAGGCGTGGCTCACTCCGCGATGTCGTCGCTTTGCTACAGGCAGTTAAAAGTCCATCCGTTCGACCCCAATTTTGGGGTTTGCCATAAGCCGCGCGTGGCGCTGTCGCCACCTAGCGGCCATATCTGCGCTGATCGTGACAGACGCGTTTTGTTAGAGAGTGAGTCTTCTGTACCTAGTACTATTATTTATTCTGTGACATCGGTGGGTAACATGTTTACGACCCACCTGATGGTAAGTGGTCACCGCATCATATGGACGTCTACACTCCAAAAGAGTTACAAGCGCGTTGCCGACCATTTTAAAACTTATGCACTTTTTTGGAGATCTCCATACTGTAGCCTCTCGAGAAAAAGGAACTTAATCAATTTATTGTGGAATGAGCTCCCTTTTTTCGACAAATTTCCTCCCGACCACTGTGGAAGGAATTCCTCTTAAACCGCACAGTACGCGACCATTTAGGTTCTAGGGTGTGAGGATTTAAACACTCTGCCTATCCTAATACGGCGAGCGGTGCAGTGATGGCAAGCTGTCACCGTTGGCAACTAGGCAGCATGTCAAACAATTCTTCAGACAACAGCTCATTGTACTTACCTACGAGCGGTAGAGATCATCCTGTATACAGGGTGGCTAAAAAATAACTGTATTCCCGTTGCCAGGGAGGTTCTGGGATTATAATGAGCAACTTTTACTATGGGACCAACCTCTCAGTCGCGAAAAAAAATTTGGCTGGTTCATACATTTTGGTTGGTCCATTTTCTATGGGAGGGTAAACTTTTTTTTTTGAGATTTCGGGGTTGGTCCCGTAGTAAAAGTTGCTCAGTATAATCCCAAAACCTCCCTGGCAACGGGAATGTAGTTATTTTTAACCAGCCTATATAGGAATCCCCGTACCTACTGTCGTCCGATAGACAACATGTCACAGATATGCAGCAGCAGCTATTGGAGTAGGTTCCGTCTACTACGGCTCATATATATGCGCCTGCCGGACAAAGGGCTAGGGATCCATTTGCATAGGTAGTCTCTTGGACTGTCCATAAAATGGTAACTTCCCGACAGGAGACCCCTGAGGGAAAAGACGCGCTAACACGGAACACAGCTCTGAACTCTCTGAAGCACTCGGCCCGCTCGCCTTATAAAATGAAAGCATAGCAACTCCTACCGAATATCCCTCTGCTTGATAGAAGTTTCTGGCATAGAGTATTCGCACTGAAGGATGGTGGGCGGTAGGGCGCTACCGTCGTCTTTTAAGGTCGAGTTCTAGGCAAAAAAGAGTACCTAAAAGATCGGCTTTCTCTTTGCTTTTCTGAGCTGTGGGCCAGATTACCAGGATGAGAGGTAGTCTTTTGCCCATTTTGGCGCCCCCCCCTTGGACGGCGCCCGGGGCACTTGCCCCCTCCAACCCCCCCCTAGTTACGCCTCTGGTTAGCGGATAGGCCAGACAGTCTTTTGCAAAGACACTGGATGTCCGCACTAATAAACCCCCATACTGGGGATGTTTATTATATAAACTAGCCCCGTACACAAAAAAAAATTGAAAATGAATTTGTTTGAACTTTAACAGTTGAATATTATATCTGCCATAAATGGCTTCGTATGCGGTCTCCGATGGAAAGCCACAAATAAGTACCTGTAGCTCATCCAAATGCCAAACTAAGTATGTATATTATGTACTGGTGGCAGTCCAGCTACGATCTGGGACAACACAGATCCTATCGCCGTTTGGGCCAATATGGTTAAGTACCTGTTGCTCGTCCAAATGCCAAGCATGATGGGCATCCGGCGGCGGTCCAGCCGTAGGGTCCGGAGCACCACAGATCCTGTTAATAGCCGACCGGGCCTGGAGGACCTCGTCGGCTAACCGCTGTGCCGTCGGCAGCACCTCCGTGTGGTGCTCAGCGATGAGGTACTGGACGAACTTCTGGAGCTGCTGCCTGTCCATTTGGAGGAGGGTTTCTGAAAGGAAGAGAAAATGGAATAAGTATACATTTTGATGATCTTCTTCGAGTGACGTTTTCATACATGATAAAACAGGGTTAAATAATATGTAGGTACGGAATAAAAATTTTTGATCTCGAGAATTATGGAAAATTTGTAGGTGGTGTAAATCCAGTGGATTTCAACCCACGTCCGATAAATATCAGATTTTAAAAAGCATATCCATTAAGATGAGCAGGTGAATTTAGTGATCGTCATTCAACTCTTTGACATTGCCTTGCCTTCAAACTTTAGGCTTATATACGTAGACGCTTTTGATTGGATATGACGGTGTTACCTGATATGGGCACTCGCAGTCGGACGGAGTCTGCGTTCCTGATGCGGTACAGCGCCAGCGCCACAACATGTTGGCACCAGATGTCCCGCGCCTCGCAGCTGCAGGTCACGCCGGTGATCTTATGTGATGTCTCCTCAGTCACCCCGGTCATCTTGTGTGTTACCTGATATGGGCACTCGCAGTCGGACGGAGTCTGCGTTCCTGATGCGGTACAGCGCCAGCGCCACAACATGTTGGCACCAGAAGATGTCCCGCGCCTCGCAGCTGCATGTCACGCCGGTGATCTTACACCTGAGGAAAAAAAATGGTTGTCTGTAAAGTCGGTTTACGGACGATGTGCGTGATAACGTCATAAGAAAACGTGGCCGTAACGTTACCATGGAGATATGTCCACAACGTGACACTTTTTCGTGCATGCTACTGGTGTTCATCAATTTATAAGACGTTATCACGTCAATAAGGCAAAATAAGTAAAACACAACTTAAGACACGCAAAAACGCCGCAAATCAATAATAATTTCATAAATGCATCAAAATCTTTTCAAATCTTGCGTCCGCCATAAACGCTAACAAAGAACATCTATTATGTAGCCAAAGTTTCGTATTGTAAAGGCATTGATGACTGCCTTTAGTAAAAAAGCCTTTATTTTAACAATGGCTAGGCGCTTCTGACCCCTTTATTTTGTATTCTTTGTTTTCCGTTTAGCACTTTACGCTTGAGAGGATTTTTGGTTTTAGGAGAGTAATTGGGGTCTTTTTGGTCCTACTTTTATAGTAGAGTTGTTAATTGTGATATCTTATTTGAAATCCTACCTTTGAACAACTTAAGATATGAGGAAATTCGATTCTGGACTGTTTTCTGTTCCAAATAGGTTTGTTTCGGCTACAAATTACAACACAGATTTATAGATATAGAGATAGAGATTGCGATTATTGGTGAAACGAAACCCGAAACGGCTTTAAAACCCGTAGAACAAAGTCACAACCAACAATTAGGTTCCAGAATCCTTAACTTTCAGGAACTGATGGTACCACTTTTTCTAGAGATAACATGCTCTAATTTATGATCATTCAATGGAAACTGCCTGAGCTGTGGCTTTTTTAAAGATTTCGCATACTAGGGCCCACGATCCCCACTTTTGATACCCCATAGCTCAGAACTGACCGCGAGGTTCGGTTTGTACTAGTACTTTGTACATTACTCCTTTGTAATGAGGCGAGAAGTGTAAACATATCTTTGACGTCGACTGTACCGCCCCGGATTTAGAGTAAATCTTCTTCTTTATCGTATCTTCATGAGGTACAAGACGTCTGTGGACATTAGCTCTTCACCGATGCTTTCCAAGCCATTTTATCTTGGGCCCGAGCCTGTGATGTGGCTTTATGACGTTAATCTGTCTGCCCAAATCGTGGCCATACGTCCATTCCTACGCTAGCTTGTTGTAAGGGTAAATATGTCAATACAAGATAGAAAGAAGCTTACCGGTCGAAGGAGACAGTGACCCTGTATAGTCGTTCGGGCTCCGAGCATGGCGGAACCGCCGCCGGGGCTCGCACCACGCCGCTCAGGTGGAAACCTGTTAACAAATACCTTCTATAAGTATGTTATCAAGAACATACACTAATACTTTCATTGCCTTAATTAACACATTCATTGCCAAACCAGGCAAACAAGACATCAGCGCCAGGCCACAATTTCGTCATATAAAGCTGGGAACGAAATCATAAAATATCCGATAGTTAGGGTTCTCGGCACTGCATAGGCATATCATTTGAGCATTTGGCTTGCTTTGTCTAGACTAGTCTAAAGGTCCTGAATTGCCTCGAAATGTGAAAGCCAGAAGAAATTGAGCTCTAAGGACGCCCCACCGCTGCACACAAATTTACTGAGTTGGTATAGGTAAATAGGGACGAATACAGGTTCCTAAATGCCTACTAGGAGTAGGTAAGTACTTATAAGGTAAACTAATCATGTTATTTTTGGTTTTATTATATTCCCGCTATATTTCCTGGCCGATCGGCCTACAGATCTTCAAGAAAAGAGGGTATACTCCCATCTTTAAGGCTAGCAACGCACTTGAAACCCCTCTGGTTTTGCAGGTGTAGACGACGGTAATTGCTTACCATCAGACGATCCGCCTGCTCGTTTGCCTCCTAAATCTTATGGCTCCTCTACACGATGGCCACTCCAAAGGACGCATTTATGCGTTAGAGAGAGATAGTAATATTCCTATCTCATTCTACCGCACGGCTGCGTCCCTTGGAGTGGCCGGCGTTGGCCCATCGTGTAGAGGAGTCATTAATAATAATTAGCCATAATTGTGTTTTTAGTTTTAAGATATATTTTGTATTAATATTTATGCTAGTTTTAAGGTATTTATATATGGGCCAATAGTTGCCTGAAAATAAATGTTTTCATTCATTCATTCATTAAATAAAATGACAGGGTTCAATATGATGAGTATTGTTTTCCCTAGTTGTATACTCGTAATGTAACCAGTGGATCAGCTACACTCTAATTAACGCAAATTAAAAATTGCCTACTCCAGTCGCTGTGGCCAAAATCGCTCAGGAGTATCATCATCATCATCAACCAGTATAACCTTTTGCTTATTACCATAAAAGGACCATTAAAACTGGGTCACCCTTAGAATTAGAAACCTATTGACCTAGCCCAGTTTGGCAAGTCGTGCAGTAAATCGCAGCGCAATCGCACCGACGTTTCTGTCGCAACGACACGCTTCAACAGCGCTTCACGCTTCAAATATCCACTATTGTATACTATCAAGTTGCTGTTATTTACTTACTCGATCACAAGTAAACTGGGGGCCTATTGCGAACCACGTGTTGCCTTCTGTCGCACTTAGATTTCGTACGTAAGTGTGACAGGGAGGCAACACGTCTAACGTGGTTTGCGGTTAGCTCTCTGATACCAACGACGTAGGGGGCTAGCCAATATACCTAACAATCGTACATCGAAAAAAATGCCAAACTAAAATAAAACTGCTTACTTAGGTGGCAGACCCTACTACGCGAAATAGAACCAGCGTGA
Organism: Cydia fagiglandana; assembly: GCF_963556715.1. Taxonomy (NCBI): domain Eukaryota; kingdom Metazoa; phylum Arthropoda; class Insecta; order Lepidoptera; family Tortricidae; genus Cydia; species Cydia fagiglandana. Next base: position 3,573,263 of record NC_085947.1, read on the forward strand.
AGTGTAGAGGGCAGCACCTGCTTAGTAGCGTGAATTGTTTTCGCTTTCGATTCAGTCCACGAGATGGCAGACCCTCCAACAAGCACGGTCTCTCTATAAAGTAGTCACCTGCAATAATATATTACGCAAAAAGATCTGATACGATCTTATTTCTAGAGCCATAGAGCGTGTCATATATTTTTGCGGCCTTCGAAGAATAACATATTATTGCAGGTGACTGTACGAAGTGTACGTAAGTAGGTATGTATATCTAACTTTACGAACCAATGCCCAAAACGAAAAACATTACCAAAGCACTATTCCGGGCAATTTAACGACTCTGAAGTCAATATTTACCAAATAACCGATTGGACGCAGACGCGTTTCAAAATATTAGCACGCAGTTTATGAGCTGTGACGAGCTGGAGCCATATCCTGTTGCTTACGGTTCACTATTATCGGACACAGTTGTTGATCAAAGGGCATATTCGGGTATAGGTTATTATACTGTATTTAAAATAAACTAATTTACACCATGCATGAAATAAAGCACCGGATAATGATTAGAAAAACACAGATAGGAGTTATTTTTAAACACAAGTTCTATTTAATACTTAAATCGGATAGAAATATAAAAAGTAGGTGAGTTGACCGTGACGTCACTATGTAATGTTTCATATAAATTCCATATTAGCAAATCGTTTTGACAGTTATGAAAAAATTTCACTTTAAAGTGTACCATTTACTTTTTTCGAAAATGCATCTACTTTTGGGACTCAGAATCGCGAGGACTATCGACTTAAAAAGAAAAATACGAGTCCCAAAAAAATATTACATTTCTGGACAAAAAGCTTCATCTCTTTAACTGGATCCTCGGATGACGGGTCCATGTAGGGTAATTGCGTCAGTTTACCGTCCGGTGCCAATTTCCGACCACTTGACGGATTAGCAAATAATAGTACCTGTAAAACACTTTACTGTACAAAAATCAAATCAAAACAGGAAAAATAACATTCGTCATTAGTACAAAGGCGAACTTATCCCTTTAAGGGATCTCTTCCAGTTAACCTTTGAGCAATAATATACATTTCATTATTAATTTGCTACTTGCGAAATATATTTTTTATGTAGATAGATGATAATTATAGATGTTTGATATTAAAGATTGCAGTAAGTCCAAATTTGGAACGTTAATATTCAAATTTCGTCAAGTGAACGAAAAGTGGAGCCGGACGAAAACTAGCGCAATGACCCTAGTCTGAATAAAGGTATTTTTTAATGTGTTCTGTTCTCAAGGTAGCATTCGGCCAGTTGCATCTCAGTACACGCGAGAAAACGAAAACAACTCAGTTCCCAAACGAGAATCGATTACTGAACGATTATGGGCACGTTCAGAAATCGAACTCGAGCGTACAGAGGCAATCTACTGCGATTCGTCAGGGTTTGAAATTCGAACGGTGACGCAACGGCTTTAGGGTCCCGTGGTTGAAACAATGCTGGCTTTAAACTTTAAAGTAAACCATAGCGAATTGTTTATTTTTTATTGCGTTGCCAGGTTGCCACCCAGTGCGAGAAGTTTGGTATCTAGCATAGGTTAAAGACAACGCTCTCTTACTTATTTTATAGAAATTCCATACTTAGGGTAAATCGTAAATTACTAGCCACCCTTCAATAACTACTTAGCCACTTAATACTAAAAATGAATTCTGTTCACCTATAAACAGAATCAATTTTAGTATAAGGTGTCAATAACTGGCCACCCTTCAATAACTGACCACCTTATACTAAAATTCTGTTTATAGGTGAATAGAATTCATTTTTAGAATAAGGTGGCCAGTTGTGGCCAGTAATTGACGACTTACCCTACTTAGTAGTAAGTCTTTATAAGAGTCAGACCAAGAAAAGTCTGCAGCGGATTTGGTAGCCCATGCAGTTTAAGTGTTATTTTAAACGCCAAACTTCTATGAAATTAAGACGTATAAATAACACTTGCACCGCATCAAATCCTCTGCAGACTTTTCTTGGTCCGACTATAGCTATATTTTTACTGAACTCTATTTTGCACCTCATACCTCAACAATGCAAGGTAAATAAGAATCGCTGTATGAACTAAATGCTTAAAACGGAATATTATTGACTTTCACTCCAAAAAACCTATCGAAGAAACTCATTAAACACAACAAAAACGAAACCAATTATCGTTTAAAGTCATAAAAACGGCCTCATCTTATTTTGTATGAAATAAATCAATGAATTCGATTGCACTGAACCGATCAAACGGTGAAATTGCAAACCTCATTGAAAAAAAAAACTCAAAAGGGACCGCGGGTGACTTGCGAATTCGTACCAAACCGTCTTGTAAACAAGGTTTCATTTAGAATGAAAGTTTTTCTTAGGTTAGGGGCATGGAAACTGGCACTCGAGAAAAGAGGTTAGAAAAGAAAAAAGAAAAAATGGCGTCGCTTGAACAGCTGCTTTGCTTTTTGCACGATTTGTTATCGGATGTGAAATACAAGGTATGAATTATCGCGTGTAATCTTATATTTGCACTTGGTTGTGTGAAATAGGTTTAGATATAAACGTGCAAGAGTATTGAGCTGAATATTGGCGATAAAGTGTAAATTTCGTAACGGGTGAATATCGCTGGGACAAATCAGCGGTTCACAACCTTTTCCATCTTTAGGTACAGTTTTTTCTAGTAGGTACCTACATATTATAATGAGACAATACTAAAATTTTTGAAATCATTTACGTCTAAATTTACATCTAGCACAACAAACACAAACGACTTTTCATAAAACTCAGTTTTTAGTCATTTCCCCAACGAACTAAAATAAAATCTGAATGCTGTTAACCTCGTAAGACCCACCATATAAAGTTTTTAATTATTTAATTTGAACCTAATTCTATAAGTAAATTAGAAAGAATTTCGTTTGTTTTAAAAATCAATGAAACAAAAGAAATACTACTTTATTTGGTTCATGAAAGGTTCAAATTAGGTTGCACGAATATGTACATTGTAATGTACATTTAGTCTCAGGAGGTTAAAAAGAATGTTTCCTTTAAGTAAAATGAGCTAACGTAAGGTTTTAAGGCACTTTCCTTCCAGGGTCTATTAATTTTTTCTACACTGTATTACTACAATTTACTTATAATCAAGACAGTAATAATATGTAAGACATTGTAACCAACAGCTCGGACAAAGCCATTGGCGTTCGTGAGGAGGAGAGGTTAAAACTTTTTTAATTCCCATGATTGCTTACAAAATTGGGAGCACGCACGGAAAGATTCGATGGGCACGCAACTCGTGTGTAAAGCTATTCATACACGCATTTGTTAACTCCCTACAGCATTTACTTATAGATACTGACCGTGCGAATAAATGTAATGCTTCTGCTTGTTAAAAATTAAAATGTACGTTGTTAGAAAATTTCGTTTAATAACTTAAGCTCAATTGGAATTCAGGAATTGAGTCAAATTTTTCTAAATTCGATTTTCAGACAGACATCGCCAATATACGTTTAAAAAACTTGCGAATTAAAAGGTAGACCGTACCTACGTACCTGTACTCTTCATAATAAAACAAGGGTAAGTTTTAGTGCATTTCTATTCTATTCTAAATTAAACGTGACAAATTACCGATTAACAGTGGGAAGCTTCGACAATAGGCATTAAACCGCTATTATTATATTTCTATTATGTATACTCACAATGATCTGTTAGTTCTCAGTGTTGCTATGTTGAATCAAAATGACGCATATACCATACACTATCGTAGTTTAAGGAGACTTTTTAAATGTGAGGTTATCTCTCATGAGATTCAGTAAAATTATTCACATTGTTTTATAGATACAAAACAATATGTTCACTGTCTGTATCTTGTAACTATGAGTTTATGCAGAATTATTCATAAGCATCCTACAAGTTTTAAATAATAATAAATTAAACGTTTAGGTATGTAGTTGACACAACTGTCAAGTCAAGTGATGAACCAGGAAACTATATCACACAGTAAAATAATTCTAAAAAATATAATAAAGAAAGAATGGCACGTTTTGACAAGAAAGGTTCGCTATCCCTGAAATAGTCCGATAGAACGAGGCATATTCAGATACATCAGATCTGAATTTCCACGCTATTATTATATTTACTGTGCACTCTGACGTCATCAATAGATGCTTTTTTTAACGTGACCGCCTGACCGGGAAAACTATTATAATATAAGAATATTTAATGTCGACTATTATGAGATTTATGAGGTTTAATTTTCCGTAAAAAAACTCTAGTTTCTAATCACCAATTTTGGGTAAGTTGGGGTAAAATGATCAACCCTTTTTTTATAACAGATTTTTTATCTGTTAACATTTTCAATCTCTTACTTTATTCCTATTATTTTATACATCTGTTAACATTTTCAATAGTTAAATGTGACGTGTGTGTGTAGTTAACTATGAACTCGTTTAGTGCTTCGTTTAGTTATATTTTATTTCAAGTGAAAGCTATCCTTATTTTATTTGCAACATTAGCATATATTTAAATATTTATATGAAAGGAAATGAGAGCTGGCGTCCGTTTGATGGGTAAAACTTAATTTTGTTTTCTGTTTTTTACTTTTTCTTCCTTTACTTTTCTGACAATAACGCCGCCGTCGTGGAAGTATAGGTATATATATTTGATAATGTTGGCCTAACCTATTTACTAAATCAGAATTACACTTAGTTTTTTCGCGTTTTAGACTATTTGTATATTAATGTAATCTGCAACAAGTTGTCTGTTTATCTGTATGTCTAGAAAACAAAAATCGAAGAGAAAACCTGCAAATTTTCATTATATAACGGAACTCGAAACTAAACATAAACGCTCCTAATAGTCCTAATACCCCAAACTCATCTTATAGTACCTTAAATTAATTTTAAATAGGTACTTATTATATTATGTCTTATCCACAAAACCAATTTTATATAACAATTTTTCCATGATAAACCATAATAAAAAGCCAGTTTCACAATTTGGTAGATTGAAGCACACAAGAACAGTTATTTAAAAAAACGTAGTTAATTTTATACATTCAAAATAACTATCCTCTCGCGATCCGGCCCCGGTGGCCGATTCTGCTTTGACAATTTGATAAGGTTTTCATTTTGTTTTGATACGACTATGAGTCGTGTCATCGCATCTCACGGGCACCAATAACGAACAAGATGTCTGGCGAAATCATAGAGAAATATAGTAAGAATAGTGCTTACTCCATACATTAGTTTTGGTACCAAAACGACTACTATCTTCGCAGTCGACATCTAGCATCGAGTAGCAGAATTATCAGTAGCGCTACTTGATACTTGAATTCTCTACTCGATTGGACAACTCCTTTGCGCATCATGTGACCGCATCTTCAAGACGAATTTTGGTTTTGCGAATTGCGACCCACATTAGGGCATTTCATAATCCGGATAAGAATTCTTGATGGAGTCGCCATTGCCGGTTACGGTATGGAAGGAAGAGAGAGAGAATATAAAAGAGTGATATAAACAATAGCGTTTTGTTTCGTTTTCTGCATATTGTCTTGGCTAGGCGTCCTGAAGCCATAATTCCTAGCATATCGCTTATTAAAGCCTAGTTAGCCTACTTAAGTTCGTATCAAAACAAAATGAATACGATATCAAATTGTTAAAGGCGAATTGGTCCCCAGACCGGTTACAACCAGTAATTTTTTGGGTAAACGCCATAAATTCAAGTAATAACAGTGGAGCGCTATTCGCCTTTATTTACGACTGTACTTGTTTCACATTCAGACGGCTGTAACTTTTGCGGGCGACTGTATTTTATTTTTTTATCACAGTTTTATTGTCTTTTGTTAATAATAACGGTCGATTTACATGAATATTTTTATGTAGAGAATTCTACCAAATTGACTATTTCTAAATAGGTAACGAATCATGAGTATTATCTGGTATTATTAAGAGGTCCCTTAAATAGGTACTTACCTAATTTAAGAAATACAGAAAATTTGGGTAGGGTACAGTACAAAGCAATCCGTATTTTTGTATGGAATTGTCTTGGCCAGTGTATAACTCTGTAAGTACCTATACGAGTTAATTCTAAGTTCTAAACCTATTATAGTAAATTAATTTTATTATTAACCTATAAAATTCTATCAAACTGAGAACTTCCTCCCTATTAACCGACTTCAATATTTCAAAATGAGATTGTCAATTCGGTTGTATGTTTTCTATTTGACGGTTTTCATTGAAAACTAAATTATTGGCTAAGTTTTTCTGCAATAATATAACACACAAAAGTAAAAACTTCAATGCTTAAAAATATTCGTCTATATATTTAGCTTTAACCTACTTTAACAAAAGCGTCCGAAGCCGGGAGCAACTATTATAGTTAAAATTATAATAACATTAGGCCGCAACCCAAATTTCTCCAACGCGGAAACATAAAGGAGCGCCACTCTTATAAAAACCATAAAATTATTATGATTTTGATTCAGTTGCCGCCATTTTGGGTCATTTTAGGTCCGTTCCACTTTCGACCCTATAAAATAAATATTTTATGTTTATATTCTGATTTAGAAATATCTTATCTCTATGCAGTCATCTAGGTATTCTAGATGGTTTGTAATGAAATGAATAAAAGCTCCAGTGTGTTCTCGATTGATCATGTTTATTTAGATATTTTACACGGTAACAACAAAAAAATAAGATGTCTACATTTCTAATCAATGAATTCCAGCCCAATCAACTGTTGGAATCTAAATTTAGAACGTAAATAAACGAATAACCTACAAACGCTAACGTCAAATCACGAAAACACCGGTCGCAAACGGAACCGTGCAATTGCGCTAGTGTGCGTGAGGCGATCGTCCGACCGGTTTGTTTACATTACAAGCTTTGCACGTGTGCGTGAACATTCATTGTATTCTATTGACTACGTCATTATCATCACAGATGGCTCATCTTTCATTAATGTTACATTAAAATTGAGCTCTATTTCAAATGCGATAAGGTATATTTTTCAGTAAAACAATTTAGTTTGATATGAGCTTTTGAAAGTAGGCATAGCTAATCGTTCATACTTCAAAAACTGTTTAAACTCTAACCCCATTGCATAGAAATATAAACTTTATACTGTACAACGTAAAGTTCAATTCAGTTCGAATAGTAGTTTACGATAGGAGTTTGCGTAAGTAGCAACGGATACTTTACGTCACATTGTTTACATCTGCGCCTGTGTAGTAGGTGTCGTCACGCGCGTGTAGGTGTGTTCGCGTGTCGTGACGTCACGGCTCGTCACGGTCGCGCCAGTGTGCGTGCAGTGAGTCAATGTTACATTTTTGTGACCTTAACCGGCGTAACTCGTACTTAGGTTTACGTAATTATTTCTTATCCTGCTTTGCCTTCTTAAGACGTCGATTTAAGATTATGTTATCTATGGCATGATATAAAGAGTCTATCTAGCACATGTATTTAAGTATATTTATAATTTTCTTAATTTTCTTTATAACTAGTGCTTCGGGGTAATTCCAGCTGCCAGCATTTAGAAAACTATAAACAATCTTTGAAACAAATTCCAGGCAAGCAGGCAGGCAAAATCCAAGGCAGGCTGATAGAGGCAAATGAGAATATTTCTGTCTTGGGCCTGTTGGGTAGGTATAAATCGGAATTACATTGTATATGAAAGTAATACATTTTAGAGTCCAAAATTCTAAAATTTAGACTATGGGCTATAAAATAAAAGTATGTATTGATTAGTTGATACGGAAATAATATCGTTTCTATTTTTAGTTCCTAATCTGATAAACTTAGTAGATAAGTACAATGAAGGTAACCAGGTGCAGTTAGATTACAGTCGTAACTGCTACGGCAGCAGGCTTTTATGAATATTGATACCTATTACATAATTTACATTCGCACCTAAGCTCATTGTTTTATTGCAGAAGTAAATTGTAAAGATGTATGGAGTTGGATCCAACCACAGTAGGATCTCGCTAATCCGGATAGAAATTTTCATTTTCAAAAATTACGACTACATCCAGTTTATTTTTCAGTTTCTGCAAAAATAACTCTGGAAATTAGGAGGATAGAGTTCGTCAAATAACTTTACACTCTGCGCAGGTCAGTGTCATCTGACTCTATAGTTCCTTGTTTTTTTTTGGTATTTGGAATGACAGAAAGGTGGGTAATGAAATTTCGTTATCTGCCTCTACTGGCACTCTTGCAAATTTGAGCGATAGAGAGGCAGATAACGATATTTTGATTTTCGCATTAGGCCTTCGTCCTTCGGCAATCGCAAGGTATATAGATTAAAGACCTTTATGACACGCAACCCAGACAGTCGACCATAGGTATTAAGCCATCCAACACTAGCATATTCATCTTACTGCTTCTCATATAACTCCATAGTTCACGCAGTAACTTCACTCGTAAAAAAGTCGCATAAACTTGAGTATGCATATTCCGTAAACCAAATGACTGTAGTTGCGAAACTTCTCACTTTAACTTGCATGATTGCAGCAAGAGGGAAAGAGATAACATGCCCTGGTCGTCACTTTGGTTAATACTATAAACCTTTACATGTCGCGCAAGATTTATGCAAGTTGCATGTTATTTTAGGCGAGTAACAAGTGTCGGTGAACATCTGCGATCACGGCTCCTGGGGGAAGCATTTGCTATACCAACTTACAACTACACTTGCACAAACCGATTGTAGACCTTGTGTCGTTATACATAAGATACCAAATATAATTTGTTGACGGCAAATACGGATTAAAGAAACCAAAATATGTTTGCAGTTGGTTATTTAAATTTAGCACGATTTTAGACTTTGGGTGTTTGACTTAAAGGTTATATAAGTGTTTATTGGGAGTAAAGATGAGGCTATTGTGTGTTGGATTTGAAACGCAATAAGAGAAATGTGTTGCAGATTGCAGTTTTGTTTGTGTGTGTGTTTTATTTATTAGGCAGCCACCCCGGCTTTTGGGCGCAAGTTGGATGTTTTTGTGTTCTTAAAAATGGTCACAAAAAGTTGGTTTTTATTACTTTTTACTGTCTCGCCTCGAAAGGAGGTTGTGGAATTTGCAAACAGGTTAAGGTAACTAATAATGGAAATATGTATAATATTTGTAAATGCCTAAACTATCATTATCAATCAGATATTTTAACCATTTGGTACGATAATGAAGTTTTACCTTTGATTCGCAATCATAATACTTGTTGAGCGTATATATGGTTTTAAACATCAATCAATAACTCAAATAAATAATTAAAAGGTGAATAAATAATTAATGATTAAGTGCCATAAATTTATATATGTGCCATGCCAGCTAATGTTTTTGTAGATATCTAATACAATCTTCATTTGTCTCATTTCATCAGCAATATTTTTATTCGAAGCACAGTTAGTAATTACCCCAATGCACTCTTTCAAAGAGGTGGTACCCCGCAACCCGCCCCGGCTTCGCACGGCACAAATTATGAAATTATACACTTAAACCTTCCTCAAGAATCACTCTATCGATAGGTGAAGACCGCATGAAAATCCGTTCAGTAGTTTTTGAGTTTATCGCCAACATACAAACAGACAGACGCCGCGGGCGACATTGTTTTAAAACTTTTATAAGGTGTACTGATGGTATAATGATTATAAGTACCCATCAATAATACTTTGAACAAAAAAGACGTAATTCAAGAAAATGATCAGAAACCGAGTAAATTATAGATTTATCTACACTCCAAACCATTAATGGCTCCCGAACAGCTGTTGGCGGTTCTTGTCACTGTGTGTAATCAACACGGAATTATTACACCGCAACACAGACAATACATCCTCCAGACTGAGCATAGTAGCGCTACCCCCTCTGCCACAAATATACGGTAGTTTTACTCCATTTTCGCGTCAAAGTGTCTTTGTGTGACGTCCGTGCCTTTGAACGGACCAATCACGGCACGGGACTCGCTCACCTCGTCCCTCGCACCTCAGTATTTTTGGCATCAACGGTTTTATGAAATAATTGCTCTAAACTCGGTCTAAAGGATTCCTAGTCTATGCCAGTGTATCATTTATAATCAACACGGAATTATTACTCCGCAATGTTTGGGACGAACGTTCGCGGGCGAAAGTGGAACACACCTTTATTTGTTTTTATAAATTTGAATTTGGAATATTTTATCGAATGAGTTTCTAAATGCCAGTATTTTATCTTTATTTACATTGATTGGTGATAAAGTCAGTCTAAATTAACTTTGCAGCGATTTGAGCAGAACAAAGGGAGTGTCATTATAAACGTCACATTTTCATAGAAATTTGGCATTAATGATGATGCAGAATTAGCGTGGTTGGACCATAGAGTTATATATTTGACAGAGGGAATGTCACTTAAGACAAACTGTGACACTGCAATGGCGGACGGTTTGAAAATGTGCGTGTAGACGAGTGATACCATGTAACACAAATTCTCCCCTAATGGTGAGACAATCTTTTCAATATCGTCCTTGTATTCAAATATTAAAATAGGGCAGTTTTACGTTAGACAATAAAAAAAGTGTGTACCTAACTGATTTTATAGGTCTTGAAAATGCGCATTGTTGCACAATTACTTTGTGCAAATATTATTTTCAATACCTAATGACATTTAACTTGTAACATATCTGGTTTCAAACAAAAAATAAATATAAGGTAAATGTACTAGTGCTCGACATGTTAATGCCCAATAGATGACACCTTGCTGTCACCTCTATTGAAAATGACTTAAGTTTCAAGATGACATGTACTGGACTGGGACCGCGTCGAGCACCATGAGTATGTTTACCTTACATAACAAATAAACGTTAACTATCAAACATTATTCATGTAAACGTCTTTAATCTCCTTATTATCGTGAAATTACCATACCGACCTAGTTTGAAATGCAAAATCAATAATTTAGCTATTTACCTAAATATCCTAAATCTCTTGTAATACATAATGATTTAATAAGAAGGGAATCAATTACCCTACTTTCGGGAAATTACCCTATTCAACTTACTGGTCACACTCCTGTTTCACATTTATAAACAATGAAATATGGAGATTTTATGTACTATACCGTGATAATTGATAAAATTTGCTATGAAAAGTTATTCCGTCACTTTTTTTCTTTCGATCGGTACAATTCTTGCAGGATTTAACTACGCATGCCGGCATGTTTAACATTTTATTTGGACAAATTTACTTCACTGACGTTTCGAACCGACTGACGGCAAATTGGTGGATGAGGGCATTGAGATAAGTGTCAATGTGTGTGTGTCACGCGTAAATACTAGAAAATTGGTGGATGATGGAATCACAGTTTTTGTCTTAGCAAAACTATGTCCGTAGTATTCTAGGTCCATGGGTTGGACTCTAAATCTTAAACTATGAAAACACAAAGTATAAGTTGGTTTTTAGGGTTCCGTACCCAAAGGGTAAAACGGGACCCTATTACTAAGACTTCGTTGTCCGTCCGTCCGTCCGTCCGTCCGTCTGTCACCAGGCTGTATCTCACGAACCGTGATAGCTAGACAGTTGAAGTTTTCACAGATGATGTATTTCTGTTGCCGCTATAACAACAAATACTAAAAACAGAATAAAATAAAGAATTAAATGGGGCTCCCATACAACAAACGTGATTTTTGACCAAAGTTAAGCAGCGTCGGGAGTGGTCAGTACTTGGATGGGTGACCGTTTTTTTTTTGCTTTTTTTTGTTTTTTTTTTGCATTATGGTACGGAACCCTTCGTACGCGAGTCCGACTCGCACTTGCCCGGTTTTTTCAAAATATATTGCACTACCTACATAACAGACGGACACCTTTTAAATTCCAATAAACATTACTGTAAAAACTAAAACCCAGAAGTAATTTGACTCCAATTAAAACAATAACAATAAAAAAGGTTCAATAGCCGGAGACAATCTGGATGAAAACCAATATGGCGCACCTGCCGCACAGGTGCCGCTGCCGGATATCTATTAATGCACCCTTTGTTCGGCCCTTTCTTATGCTGCATCTACACCGACGTGTTAAGGGGCCCACTGATACTTAGGCTGCACCGTTACAGACACCAACGATCGTGACGAGGATATCAAGATCAGGATCCGGAATACCTTGCGATGCAGTACAGCCGTTTATAAGGTGTTAGTGTCCAAGCTCCTAAGTAGACACGCCAAAATCCGAATCTATAAGACCGTGATTCGCCCAATTCGGATGCGAAGCGTGGACACTGACACTCAAGGAAGAAAACGTGCTGCTAGTGACCGAGAGGAAGATCTTCCGTAAGATACTGGGCCCAAAAAAAGACCGGACGGAAGCTGGTCAGTCACTTAGAACAAAATTTTGACAGTTCCGAACAACTGACAGGCCGATACCATCCGGCGGACTGTTAATCAGTAGGCCCCTTTAAAGTAAGGACGCGAAGCACGAAGAATTTCCTACATTGACCCGCCATTTTCTATCTCCTATCTCTATCGCACGCGCACATATTGCAGTCCCGGAATAGTAATAGTCGCAGCCAAGAACCTCACGAAATATCACCAATGGGGACGGGACGGGGGTTGGGTCAAAAAGTAGCTGAACAAACCTCGTGTGATTTGTGCACAAGCGCTTTCTTAAAGCTGACCACTAACTAACAGGCCGCCGGACGATATCGGCCTGTCAAAACTGAATTTTTTGCCAAAAACTTATTATCACACTTGGCTCTACTTTGTTCCTTATTGTCATGCCTTTATGAGTCTACACAAAGTGCTACAGTGTTTGCTACATTTATGATTTTATAATTTTACGACGTACCCTGGAAACAACTCAATAGGTTGCCATTATTCTGTTTTTATGGTTTCTTATTTAAATTATTCATTTACCTTTTGTCTATAGGGGCTATCCATAAATTACGTCATCTATTTTTGACCCCCCCTCCCCTAAAATCATCCAAAAATTATGCTTCGAATGACCCTGTTTCCTCCTACTTCATGCTACCAAGCTACCATCATCCGATGTCCAAACCCCCCCCCCCCATAATTTGAAATGACATAATTTATGAATAGCCCCATATACGAGAATAAATTGGAATATTCTTTTACAATAATACATAAAGGTACCACATAATTACAAATTAAATACAGGCCCAATCTTCCCTTTTATGTGGACATAGCTTTATCTCAATCGCCTCGGTCCTGTTACCAAAAGTTGATAAATTTGTAACGGAACTGGATTCGAAATTTAAATTTTTGACGAGATAATTTCGGCATTTTCCTTTTGTGACCTCGTTGATTACTTGCGTTGTCAATTTCATAATTTTTTACACTTGTTAGCTAAAATATTGTGCAAAAATAACTTATTATTAAAATTCAGATTCAAAGTTAGAAATATGAGAAGACAAAACGCCTTTTCAAATTGATGACTATACTTAGTCAAGCAGATCTTGTCAGTAGAAAAAGGCGGCAAATTTGAAAAATGTAGGCGCGGTGGGATATCGTCGCATAGAAAATTTGAATTTCGCGCCTTTTTTTACTGACAAGATTTGCTTGACCAGCTTATACTTTGAATATTTTAACTACACCAGAATAAGTAATCTACACTTATGGACAAATTTAAAGGAAGGAAAGTAATTTTGAAGTTAATTTAGGTCCTGTAATCCAGTAATTTAACCCTTTTTTTGCGTTCCAATGTCTCTGTCCATGAGTAAGTATAGTAATTTCCATAAAACAAAGTCAGTATCAAGGCACTTCAAACTAGAAGGTCCCGCCTGACAGCTGTCACTGTAAGTCGTTATTACGTCCGCAAAAACAAATGTAAAACGCATTAGCATGTTACACGTGGACAAATTTATGAGTTGAAGTCCAGGAAAAACTGTATGCGGGCCAGATGTTTGGTTTCCGAACGGACAATGTCCGTTGGCTGATCGGAAAATTTAAAATGTCGTATAGCATTCTAATTTCAATGGCGCATACGCCGTTTTGGAAGGAATGCTAGCGTGGCAGTTGGCAGATAAGGAAGTGAAAGATACGAGTAATTATGCGAAGTGGGCGCCAGTTTATGTAATGATGTATAAATAGGCCAGGGCCTTCAATTTTTAGGGTTCCGTACCCAAAGGGTAAAACGGGACCCTATTACTAAGACTTCGCTGTCCGTCCGTCCGTCCGTCCGTCTGTCACCAGGCTGTATCTCACGAACCGTGATAGCTAGACAGTTGAAATTTTCACAGATGATGTATTTCTGTTGCCGCTATAACAACAAATACTAAAAACAGAATAAAATAAAGGTTTAAATGGGGCTCCCATACAACAAACATGATTGGGAGTGGTCAGTATACTTGGATGGGTGACCGTTTTTTTTTTGCTTTTTTTTTGCATTATGGTACGGAACCCTTCGTGCGCGAGTCCGACTCGCACTTGCCCGGTTTTTTGTAGCTTAGCTACCTATTATACATATAAATGTAATCGGAAGGGCCACTTTTGTTGCCTCTTTTACAAGACTGCATAGAAAAGGCGCCTTGATTTCCTAATTAAATGATGATGATGAGGTAATGATTTGGCTTTGGAAAGCGATTAAGTTTGATACATATCATGATATCAGTTAACCAGTATTATTATTATTACCAATTAACGAGTATAAATGGGGCATTATCGATGAAAAGGGACCTTATTGTCGATGGCGCTTACGCCGCACAGCGTCGCGCGGCATTGAATTTATATCGGAGCATCGTTCATAATGGCGTAAGCGCCATCGACAATAAGGTCCCTTTTCATAGATAACGCCTCAAATAATAAGTACAAAAGTATGTCACGGCTTTGCCTTTAGGAAAACCTGCCAAAAAAGTAGGTTTAATCATACGCAAAAAACGGATACGTAAATCGATCACCGCAAGTGAAATGTAAAATCCAAGATGGCGGACAAACGAACTCGTTCTTGATATTTAAAGCGGCACGATTTTTAAATGTCACAACGGTGCGTTAAATCAACGCTCAGTCTCAATATTACTTATAATGACACATAAATAATGTATTTTGAGGTTAATCAGTACTTGCGCTGGTTGTGAGAATGTCGCCATTATTGTGTGAAATGTCGCGGTGTTATGTTTTAAAGTTTGTTGCTAATTGCTATCAAGGCAACAGCCTTAACAGTCCTATTCGGATTTCGAGATAATCACAAGATCTAGAGACAATTTAGAGATCAACTAGATCTACATTAGATATCGACTAGATGTGACTTGGATATCTAAGTCATAACTTGTCGAAATCGTTCAAGCGACCTCCAGAATCGCGGAAACGTCAAATTTGACAAATCTATCTTACAAATATCTTTAAATTATCCATATCGTAACTTGTTGAAGTCTAGTAGAAATCTAATTCATTTTCCGAATCGAGCCGGTAGTCTAGTAGATATCTTATTCATTTTCCGAATCGAGCCCTTACTTCTTATGTTCTTATGTTGTCGTAGCTACCAATAAAGATATATTTAAATGTCAAATTTCCTCTTTGCCTTTGGTTTATTGAATTTCTCCTTAAATAAGTAAACGATTGAAGCATGTTATTGACCTTACTGTTACAAACAAGAGGCTACCTGCCGTATTCGAACTTCAAGATATTCACAAGAGACAACACGTACTAGATCCATATACGTTATAGTTTAGATATCAACCAGTTTCTCTCTCTGCAGCCTCTTTTGCAGCGTAATTCGGGCAACCAATGTCACTTTTACGTTAGATAGAGTAAGATATCTATTAGATGTAAATTGGATCTCTAAGTCATATCCTGTGGAAATCGTTCAAGAGTCTCCAGAATCGCCCAAATGTTAAATTTGACAGGTTAGATCTTAAACATATCGTTATCGTATCTTGGCGATGTCTAAAAGATATCTAATAGATGTCTATTTCAAAATCCGAATCGGGCCCTACGAGTAGGTATACTTACAGCAAATCGTACGTTTACTCAGTAGGTATTGAATTGTAGTAAACATAGTATAACTGCCTACGCCGTATTTACGCTCGGGTTCATTGTCTTTTACGTAAATAGCCCATTCATTATGAAAAAGTATTTCTGTGATGTTATTGAAAGGTTTTACGTTTTAACTCTACTCATGACTTCATGAGGCAATCTACTTTTTAACATTTCACGTTAGCTTTTATAGTTTTACAGTATCTTTTACAGTACATATGGTCCTATTTTCTCATTTTTTTCTTATAGCACTTTTCGTGCGTATGTCAAAAGTTTAAAGGGCCATATGTACTGTAAAACGTTGTACGATACACGTGCGAATAGGTAATTCGCAACTCGTCGCGATTTAATACACTCCCTTCGGTCGTGTTTTAATTTGTCGCCACTCGTTTCGTATTTCCTCTTTTCCGCACTTGTATCGTAAATAATTATTTCGTAGATAAAAAGTATGTAAGTACCTATAGTAACAGCACCAGTCATGGGACATTTAAGAGGAAATTTGGAGTATTTATGATATTTCCCTTATACATGTAAATGGTCTACCGCTTAGCGTGTTAAAAGATGAAAGTCCTACCCGTCTTTCATGTTTTAGGCGTGTTGTATCAAAGATACTGCAATTAGTTTCCACATATTTAACAAATTAAAACTATGCTTTTTTTCTCCAGTCATGGACACCAAAGCTCCAGTAATGGGCCCCCGGTAATGGACGTGGATCCAGTAATGGGCCCCCTATAATGGACATTGCGCTATCAGTATAAAATGTTGAAATGGGGAATAAGTTACGGCAAAAAAATAAATTTTTGGTATAAGCTTTTATCGCTGAATGTATTTTTCTTTCCACAGCCAATTATTATTGTATTAGATCCATCGAGACAATTCTAAAATACCCAAACACAATTAGTTAGGGTTTATTGCGATAAAGTTCCCATGACCACCTCCTGTCTCCATCATCAGATCAGGTCCATGTTATCATAATATTGCATTATCATCCGATTTGCATACTTAATTACGTACTTACACGAAATTTCAACTGAATCGGAAATCGAAAAGTGGCTCAAATTCAGCTACCAAGATTGGACCCACACTAACTAACAGGGCACGTTAAATAAAAGTTTGGAAAAACGATATTAATTTATCCGAAGTCCGAGAATACCTCCTGATTGACATATTTCGTAACTACATTTTACTTTTCTATTGTTTAAACATGAAATTATGGCATGGCAAGCATTATTCTGTCAATTGTCCCATTATAGGAGACACGCAGTTTTACAGCTCCTATAATGGGATTGAGCCAAATACCCCTATTTTTTTACATCTGTGGAGTCACAACATAGTGTGTTGTATACCTTATCTCATGGTAAATGCAATTAACAAAACACATTCTAGTTTTCATCAAGTATTAATTAATCAAAATTTAATAAATTAACTCAACTCTCTTAACGAGGTTGTTAAGAATTCGTAGTGGTATTTTTTTTCAGTGACACGACAACTTTTGGGTTGGCGCCATTTTCTTAAAAAACAACCAAACTTAATGAAACTTCAAACTGAAACAGCTCTAGGACTCTTATTTATGATAATATACAGCCAGTGTTTATAAACTAACTTTTAGATACTTATTTTAGAGGAATTATGTTTTTTTGTCCCATTACTGGTTCCACGTCCATTATAGGGTATACTACTATATATACAATCTTTTAAATAAATTTTTAGAAACTACTCGAGGGTCTACTGCGAACAACGAAAAACGAAATTTCGTTATCTGCCTCTTTTTCGGTATAATATGCTCGATTTTCAATAGGTTGTTACGGTAGGCTCTCAGATTCCAGTTATCAAGCTTTTGAATCCACTAAACTATACCATAAATAAACCAATAAAATCATTTACTTATTAAATTCTACCAGTTCCCAATAAATCGTCTCAAATAGCTATGTAAGTTACATAAATTAAACTTACAAATAAACACCAACACATATTATATTATACGTACCATATTGAATATGCTTACCATAATGTCCATAATATAAGGCACATTATTATAGAGTCAGTCCATGAAAAGTGTGCAGCGGATTTGATTGCCCACGCAGTGCACGGGTTATTTTAAACGTCAAACTTCTGTGAAATTATGACGTATAAATGACACTTGCACTGCGTGGGCTATCAAATCCGCTGCAAACTTTTCTTAGTCCGACTCTATCTATCACCTTTTTTCACCGATCGTAAAATGGCCACCAATTTACGTACCTGTAACAAAGCAAACGGATCCGTGTGAAACAAACCGTGAAAATAGCAACAATCACGAATTCGCAATGCTACTGCGGGCCAACCTGGGGCCAACGGCCAATCAGGGTTCAAGTGAGGATCATTTGAAAATGGAATGCTCTTTTTAGGGTTCCGTAGCCAAATGGCAATAATTTTTAAGAAAAAAAAACCGACTTCTTTGGGAGCCGGTGAAAGATTATTGTAGATAGTACACTATGTAGAAACGGAGGTAAAACCATCCACTTTTCTACTAGCATTCCGCTTCTGTAATGGCTCCTCTACAGGATGGGCCAACGCCGGCCACTCCAAGGGACGCAGCCTTGCGTTAGAATGAGATAGCAATATTACTTGCTCCCTCTAACGCATAAATGCGTCCCTTGGAGTGGCCGGCGTTGGCCCATCGTGTAGAGGAGCCATAAGGGTCGTAGTTCTAGCCTAACCTAACCCACTTCTCAGATAGCAGTTCGGTTCTGTGAGGATCGTAGTTCGAACCTAATCAAACCCACTTTTCAAGTAGCATTCCGTTTCTGTAAGGCTCGCAGTTTCAACCTAACCTAACCCTTGTTCGATTCTGTGAGGATCGCAGTTCAAACCTAACCTAACCCACTTAATGGCGCATGCGGTGCGGTGTACGGGGGTTTAAGCGGGAGGTGTTAGTAAGATTGGCATCATCATACTTTATACCTACATTTTATGGTAGGTAATCATAGTGGTTTATTTAGTTAAGGTATCATAGTGGTTTTCCGGGCCAAGGTCCGGGTCCGAGTCCGAGTCCGAGTCCGGGTCCGAGTCCGGGTCCGAGTCCGGATCCGAGCCCGGGTCCGAGTCCAGGTCCGAGTCCGGGTCCGAGTCCGGGTCCGAGTCTGGGTCCGAGTCCGGGTCCGAGGCCGGGTCCGTGGCCGTGTCCGGATCCCAGACCGGATCCGAGTCCGGGTCCGAGTCAGGATCCGAGTCCGGGTCCGAGTCAGGATCCGAGTCCGGGTCCGAATCTGGATCCGAGTCCAGGTCCGGGTCCGGGTATGAGTCCGAGTCCCGGTCCCAGTCCAAGTCAAAATCGAAATTCATAATCACCAGACGTGTACCATGCGTCGTTGAAGAGTTCTGTTCTGGTCATCATAAGCAGTTCCACTTCATCAAATGCGACAGTTTTTAATGTAAATTCTTGATTTTATAATGAAAATACAGAAAATTCTATACGTATGCCTTTAAGATTTGAGGCGTTCCCTCGATTCCTTATGGATCCCATCATCAGAACTCGAGCTTGACAAAAGTGTGGCTTAAAAACTTAACTTGCTTAACGAACATAACGAAGAGGAAAAATCGCCAAACGTGAACTATGCGTCGTTGAAGAGTTCTGTTCTGATCATCATCAGCAGTTCCACTTCATCAAATGCGACAGTTTTTAATGAAAATGCTTGATTTTCTGATGTAAATACAAAAATCTCTATACGCACGCCTTTAAGATTTGAGGAGTTCCCTTGATTCCTCATGGATCCCATCATCAGAACTCGAGCTTGACAAAAATGTGGCTTAAAAACGTAACTTGCTTAACAAACATAACGAAGAGGACAAATCGCCAACCGTGAACTATGCGTCGTTGAAGAGTTCCGTTCTGATCATCATCAGCAGTTCCACTTCATCAAATGTCACTTTTTTGGATGTATATGCTTGATTCGTTGATAAAAAACCAAAAATCACTATGTGTATGCCTTTAAGATTTGAGGAGTTCCCTCGATTCCTCATGGATCCCATCATCAGAACTGGGTTTTGACAAAAACGGGACCAATCTGTATGCATATACATTCAATCAAAAAAATAATTTTCAAAATCGGTCCAGTGATGACGGAGTTATGGAGTAACAAACATAAAAAAAAATAAAAAAAATAAAAAAAACATACAACCGAATTGATAACCTCCTTCTTTGAGATTTGGAAGTCGGTTAAAAAACGGAACCCTTATGGATTCGTCATGTATCACACACCCACTCCGTATGTCACAGCCACTTTTTTCCGAAACTATAAAAACTATACTGCTGAAACTTGGTAAGTAGATGTATTCTGTGAACCGCATTAAGATTTCCACACAAAAATAGAAAAAAAAATTTGGGGGTCCCCATACTTAGAACTGAAACTCAAAATTTTTTTTTCGTCAAACCCATACGTGTGGGGTATTTTATGGATAGGTCTTCAAAAATGATATTAAGGTTTCTAATATCATTTTTTTCTAAGCTGAATAGTTTGCGCGAGAGACACTTCCAAAGTGGTAAAATGTGTGTCCCCCCCCCTGTAACTTCTAACATAAGAGAATGATAAAACTAAAAAAAATATATGATGTAGGTATTACATTACCATGCAAACTTCCACCGAAAATTGGTTTGAACGAGATCTAGTAAGTAGTTTATTTTTAATACGTCATAAATCTTCCAGGCGTTGACAACGCCTGGAAAGCTTCTGGTCCATGAAGGCGCTACTGAAGGGTGACCTTCCCCTGTGTCTCAAGCGCAAACTCATCGACATGTGTATCCTGCCTATCCTAACCTATGGTGCTCAGACATGGTCATTGACTGAGGCTTTAAAGTCCAAACTCAAGGTTTGCCAGCGAGCGATGGAGCGCAGTATACTGGGTGTTCGCAGGACCGATAGAATCAGAAACACTGAACCGCGCTCCAGAACTCGAGTTGTAGATGTAGGTGTCAAGACCGCTAAGCTTAAGTGGGACTGGGCTGGACATGTCTGCCGCATGCACCCTGAAAGGTGGGCCAAAATGGTTACGGAGTGGGACCCACGGAACACCATAGATGGTGCTGGCCGGAGTGCAGGCAGACCGAAAAGGAGATGGCGGGACGACTTGGACGCATTTTATCCGGATTGGCGGGAAACTACAAAAAACAGGGTCGAGTGGAGGAAACGAGGGGAGGCCTTTGCTCAGCAGTGGGACACTTCACCAGGCTAACAAAAAAAAAAAGTCATAAATCGTAAATGCAATTTTATTATGTTACTTGCTACTACGGAACCCTTCATGGGCGAGTCCGACTCGCACTTGGCCGCTTTTATTGTTGTTGGAATTTTTATTCTGTGAGGGCTAGGTATTACTTGCACCATCCCACTAACCCGGGGTTAAGCGGTGAAACCGTTAACCCAATGTCAAATTGTACTGGTAAGTTAGAGCCAGAGGTAACCATGGTATTACCACTCCAGGTTTAACCGGTTAATCCCGGGTTAGTGGAATGGTGCAAGTTACGCTTAATGTTGAGAAGGAAATAAGAGGATTAATAGTCTGATGTCAGAGGGAAAGAAAAATTTTCCAGCATGTTAGCGGCATATAAAAATCAATATCCGACCGAAACAGGTTTTTTTCTGAAACCGAAACCGGTTCGGTTTTGCTCTACTTTCGGTGAAACATGGTTTTTATGCCGAAACCTCGGTCGGGCACTATTAAAAAATACAGTTTCGCCGCGGCCGATAGGCTTGGTAGTGTTTACTTTACCGTATTACCGGTAGTGTCTACTTTACGTTTACCGAAACTTCTTCCTCTTCTTCTTTATTCTATATAAGGCTCCAAAGCCTATGTATCACTGCGACCATTCCTGATCTATTCTGATCGCCACCTACTACAACTCTCGATCCAACCCTGCAACTTCAAACAGCTGCAGGATCCTACCGAAACTTCGGTCAGATACTAAAAGCAATGGCTATGTATGTATAGATACCTACTTACAAAGCTGAATATCTACATTGTCAGTTCACATGTGAACATGAAGAAATAACTAAGCTTACTTAGTATTCGTGACCACAGGGGACAGACAGAGCGGGCCTAGCATGTTCATAGGGCCCGATTCGGATTTTGAAATAGACATCTATTATAATATTTTAAACTTTCGCGTTTTGAATACATATTAACTCACATTATAGTCGGGTCTAACGCGAATTATATTCAATTACCTTTATTTACCGACGTTAAATAAACGTCGACGTCGAGAAACGTCGGTAAATAAAGGTAATTGAATATAATTCGCGTTAGACCCGTCTATAATGTGAGTTAATAGACATCTATTAGATATCTTTTAGACATCACTAAGATACGATAACGATATGTTTAAGATCTAACCTGTCAAATTTGACATTTGCGCGATTCTGGAGATACTCTTGAACGATTTCCACAGGACATGACTTAGAGATCCAATTCACATCTAATAGATATCTTACTCTATCTAACGTAAAAGTGACATTGGTTGCCGGAATTGCGCAAAAGAGAACTAGTTGATATCTAAACTATAACGTATCTAGAATGGATCTAGTACGTGTCGTCTCTTGTGAATATCTTGAAGTTCGAATACGGCAGATAGGCTTTAGGTATTACAATTGCTTGCCGAGTGTACGAGGATTATGCCCATAGACTAGGAATCCTCTAGACCGAGTTTAGAGCCATTATTTCATGCAACCGATGATGCCAAAAATGCGGGGGTGCGCGGGACGAGGTGAGCGAAATCCCGTGCCGTGATTGTCGGACCTGTCACGTTGGTGAAATAGGGGCCAGATGACTTGTGGTCACAGCGTTCGCCTCGCCTCGCCTAGCAACGAGAACAAACAGGAATACGCGTCGGTCAACCGGTAAAAAAACAAGTAATATTATGTCACATCCTGCTAGTGTGGGAATCCGAGGTGCCGTTATGCGGTCAAGTTTGCTAGGCCATTGTCAACCTTATTACGTAAACGTTGAGGTCTAGTATTCGGTCATGTTTAGTTCTTGCGGTCAAGTACTGATGAGTTGTATATGCTGTAATTAATAAGGTTCGATTGAAGACGATCTCGGGAGATATAGTCAGCACATGATATAATAATATACTCCGCCTGGTACTCTCTTCCCGTCTTTTCGTGGTCACGTGACTGACACAAGCCTACGTCACCATGCGACAGCGCTATATGATAATATGCGAGAGCGCTATATATAGCGGCCATGTTATTGTGACGTAGGCTTGTGTTACTCTGGGAAGAGAAGACCATGTTTTATTAGACTATGTAGTTAGCAGTATTTAAGTAGGTAAAAGGATAACGTGTTAAGGAGCCCAGGCCCATTAACAGTCCGCCGGACGGTATCGGCCTGTCAGTTAGAACAAAATTTTGACAGTTCCGAACAACTGACAGGCCGATACCGTCCGGAACTGTCACCTTTTACTTTTAACCGACAGGCTTTCACCACCTTTCCCTTTTACTCCAATGAAGGCGTAATAAGTGTAACAGAGAAAAATGCCCGCAATTTGCGAATTTCGGTTTTCGCGGTAGCCCCTCTGATATGATATACTCCGGCGAACTGGTAATCCTATCTAACTGCGCTCAGTCTAACACCGCGAACTGGTATATCCAGACGGTACTTTTCGCACAATCTGATAAAATTGGCAATTTCATTGATCCGCCTGGACGCCATACTTAAGGGCCCCCACCAGGGCTCGGAACCGGTATTTTTTTAAAACCCCTATACTGCCCAATACCTGAATTATTTTATGCTCTTTACGTAGGACTGAATCAAGTACATATTTAGGTAACGAATTTGTATTATTAGATTGGCCCATTAAAATTAAATAATAAACCAAAGACCGAAATCGCCGGACGGAATCGGCCTGTCAGTTAGAACAAAATTTTGACAGTTCCGAACAACTCACAGGCCGATACCGTCCGGCGGACTGTTAATCAGTGGGCCCCTTTAAAATGTCGCGATCTTCACGTTTCGACTAAAAACGACCTATGTTATCACCAAAAGTGATAATGCCGTCTATAGTACAAATATTTGATATCGGATACGTATCTTCCAACATACCAGCCATAGATATCGATATTTGGCGTCGTCTGACAGTTTATGGATTATACCGATCAGTCAAGCGGGATCAGGGTATTACATATGTAAAGTCGGTATAGGTATATATTACACTCGAGTTCAAAGAAAACGTGTTACTACACAACTAGGAAATAAACTGCATTATTGCATATACATATTAAATATTTTTTTTATTTGTGTTTATAAGTAGTCACACTACAGTTAGACCAAGAAACGTCTGCAGCGATTTTGATAGCCAGTGTTATTTTAAACGTCAAACATCTATAAAATTATGACGTATAAATAACACGTGCAGTGCGTGCGTGCGTCTAACTCTATATAAATTATAAGCGTTTAATTTTAATTTTAATTGAAAGGCTAGTCAAAATGTTCCCTATTGGTAGGTACTAAGTACTCTAGAATTAGAATGCGGTCTCGGCCTCTGGAGGTCTTGGTCATAATACTCATAATATATTTTCTCAAGAATTTGACAATACGGTCATTTGCCACTGATAAATCTGCGTAGCAGCAAAAAAGCCCGGAAGTGATCAATATGACTTTTAAAGTGCACTACCTAGCGGCACATCTCGAGTCTCGGCTCTCACTCTCCACTGCACATTTTAGCACTTAAACTAAAATTTCGCCATGTGGTGCACTTGTATGCCACATCCGTTCAATCAAAAATGCACCTTAAGTCACCAAACGCTGATAACTACATCTGAATATAATCCTATACCGTAATAGCTCACGACAATAAGGTCGATTTTTAACTGAACGGCCACCCCTTCCCGCGGGTGTCGTAAGGCAATTAGGGCAGGGGTCGGCAACCTTTTAGGAAGAGGCTAGTATCAATAAAAATCAGTAGGTATGTAATGTAAATTATGTACCTAATTTAATTGTATTTTTGAATTTATTCAATAATGTAAATTATTATGTATGGACGATCATATTAATATAAATTCGTGTAGATTAGTAATTTATATTGTAATTTTATATTATGTGAATAAATATCGCAATCTAAATCTATAAAAACCGGGCAAGTGCGAGTCGGACTCGCGCATGAAGGGTTCCGTACCATAATGCAAAAAAAAAAACGGTCACCCATCCAAGTACTGACCACTCCCGACGTTGCTTAACTTTGGTCAAAAATCACGTTTGTTGTATGGGAGCCCCATTTAGATCTTTATTTTATTCTGTTTTTTGTATTTGTTGTTATAGCGGCAACAGAAATACATCATCTGTGAAAATTTCAACTGTCTAGCTATCACGGTTCGTGAGATACAGCCTGGTGACAGACGGACGGACGGACGGACAGACGGACGGACAGACGGACGGACGGACGGACGGACAGCGAAGTCTTAGTAATAGGGTCCCGTTTTACCTTTTGGGTACGGAACCCTAAAAACTCATTATTTGTAGTACCTACATAATTATTTCCATAAGATTTTTCAAAAGATTCAAAAGATATGTATAGAAGAGTCAAAATTGCCTGGAAAACGGCGATTTCTGGACCCCTCGAACGAGGTGGGGGCTTGAAACGTGCGTCCGTCAGATTTGAAACTTATCAGGGCAAGATCACCAGCCTATGTCCCAAGGGGTGGATTTTGTAAAATTGCTTAGCGTATTCTGGGGGTAGTACGAAACTGACAGCAATGATGAACATAACGGCCAAACGGGTCTGCCAGGTTCAGTTTTGACACTTGACATTAAGTAAACTATAAATAATTGAGCCTATATACGTCCCACTGCTGGGCACAGGCCTCCTCTCAAGCATGAGGGGGTTTGGGCTATAGTCCCCACGCTGGCCCAATGCGGGTTGGGGACTTGACATACAACTTTGAATTTCTTCGCGGGTACGCAAGTTTCCTCACGAATCTCACGATGTTTTCCTTCACCAAAAATTTTCCTTTTTTTAAGTAAACTGATTTATTTAAAATATCAAAAAAAAATACAAAAGTGACATTTCTGCAAACAAAAACGTCACTTTGACATTGACAGATCAGTGTAATATCGGAAACAGATCGAATAACTAAAACTCGAATTGGCCTATTATAGCATTCAATCAGGATCTACATCTCCTGATATTGCCATAATATTTCGCAGTAAACTTGCAACAATGTAATATTACGACTTTTCGTTACGGCAGGGAATAAAATAGCTCCAGATATAAAGCGAGATTAACATATCCCCACCAGATTAAAAACCACCCCTCCAATAACTGTGATAATTTAAAATAAACTGCGCGGATCGAATCGCCAACGAACTTACCCTTACTACCCCACCACTTTAATAAGACCCCCCAAATGTTTATTGCCAGTAAAAACTGAGAGCTCTCCCTACCCTGAATACACACCCAACATAAACAGATTCACATTTTTATTACACCGCTTTGCAATAACAGCTCAGGTTATATTTGGCATTTATGACCAATATAACCCGGCCTCTCTAGTTATTAAACTCCATTACAGTGACGGGTCAGAATAGCTGGTCATATACACTGTTATGCCCGTTTAAGAAGAGCCGTGTAGCTTTTATAGAGCTTTGGCCTGTCGAGTACGTTAGGCTGGTCGTGATAGCCAGATAAACATGACCCGTGAGGATGTAATAGCGCTACGGGTCGACAGGTCGAATTATGACGGGAGTGTTTTACAACACATTATAATAGCCAGTATATGCTGCCCCGCGTTATCGTAATGTTTCTTTCAAATAGCGGGTCTGTGTATGCTGGTGATGGTTTACAACATAACGCTGGTATTACGGCGCGCCCTGGTATAAAGCGTAATAGAATTTCAGTGTCTCCCCCTCTTTACGGCCGAACTAACGATGTTAGCAGCGCGCACGCGCGGTGGATGCGTGACAATGACATTTTATGTTTCGTTGTTGCAGATTTCTTAGACAGACTTAATATGGAGTTCTTCAAGATTTAAAAAGCATCAGCTATTACATTTTAGGTATCATAAGTGTTGGAGATAAGAAGGTTAGGTTAGAATTAGAATTAACTAGCTACGTCCACCATTCGCTTTGATAATACCTTACCCGAATCGATATACTTATCTAGTTCTATTATTTTTATAAGATTTTTTAAATACCGATTTTATAAGATTTTTCTATCAATTTAGATTTCTTTACTTGTTTCCTTAGTCATCGCGAACTAAACAAATTGAAATTTTAATATTTATAAAAACCATTTATTCAGAAAATTATCACAAAACCCAATTCACACACTACATACGCTACAAAATCCTTCCGAACTATCCACTTTCAAACTAAAATTCAAAATGGCGCCCCCGATTGATCAGGGGTCGGCGACCTTCCTAATTTGAATCGCGCGGGAGTCGGTAATTGGATAACAATGGGCTGGAGGGGATGCGCTGGAAATTTGCAACTGTCATAGTTTGATGCCCAATAGGGTTGGGAATATGGGAACTGAAAGAAAGGTTGACGATCTCTGATGCCTAATAACGTCTTCTAGAACAAAGTATGGCGTTATGTTAATTTTGATAACGCTTTAGGTACAAAGATAGAGTTAATAGTTTCATAGCTAATAAGCTTGTAATGCCTCTTCCATATTTTGTTCTGTCAAACTCGATGGAAATAAGACTCTATCCTCGTCCTGCCCAATGTGATTTTAAAAGGACATATTCCATTTTTCGCAAGTTATGAATAAAAAAACCTGGATAGGTTGAAGTTCCACTGAAAATTATTATTTTTTACTTAAGACGTGATTCAAAGGAAAATCAACTCTATTTACCAAATCATTTGGTTTAAATATTAATTGCTTAAACTGTGTAAATGGGTTTGCCTATTTTCTAATTAGGTACTTCTAAACTGTTTATCAAAAAATTATAAAAAATGAGATTCTCACAATGAGCTCTTTCATTTCATATGTAACACGATATACATAGTTTGAAAAACTTTATTTTTAGGGTTCCGTACCTCAAAAGGAAAAAACGGAACCCTTATAGTATCACTCGTGCGTCTGTCTGTCCGTCTGTCACAGCCAATTTGCTCCGAAACTACCGGACCAATTAAGTTGAAATTTGGTACACATATGTAAGTCTGTGACCCAAATACGGATATGTAACGTCAACAAATGAATTTTAAACATAGGGGCTACTTTTGGGGGGTAAACGATAAAATTAAAAACAAAGTTTTGAAAACTATATCGTGTTACATATCAAACGAAAGAGCTCATTTTGAATATATTTTTATTATAAATTTACGATAAAAAGTGTAGAAGTTATTCAACAAAATAGACAAAAAATTACCATTCCCCCCCTCTATCTCCGAAACTACTGGGTCTAAAATTCGGAAAAAAATACACAAAATAGTCCTTTACCTAAAGATGTCAGAAAAACCTATTAGAAATCTAGAGTCAAGCGTGAGTCGGATTTAAGAACAAAAATGCGGTTAACGTTTTTTTAGGGACACAGCCGCAATGGTTTAAGTGAAACGTGATGTAGACAGCTATTGCGAAGGCCCATGGCCGATATCCACATAAGGCCGAAGGCCCGAAGCGTCCCAAAGAGGCGTGCCTTTAGCTTGAACCGTGAGTCGGACTGAAGACAAAAAATGCGACTAGGCTGTATCTGGCACATAGCCGCAATGGTACTTGTATTACAGTCAACAGCAGAAGTTGCTAAGCGGGCGAGGTGTTTAAAATTAAAGTGACATTCCATTTCCAACTGCAGCTGCAATACTGTTCATTTTCTATGGCAATTGACAATGACAGCGACGCGTTTCCATAGTAAAATGAACAGTATTGCAGCTGCAGTTGGAAATGGAATGTCACTCTTACCTTCACATGCTCTTATTGTCTTAACTATAAAGTCGCGTCCAGATCATTTTAAACCACTCGCCTGCTTAGCAACTTCTGCTGCTAACTGTACTGATTGATTAGGTCACTATTGTTACGTGTTTTAAAAAGCACTAGGTATAGGTACAGGGTGGGTAAAAAATAAACTAAGTGTATTCCCGTTGCCAACGTGCAACCCCGAAATCGCGAAGAAAAATTTGGCTGTGTCATACATTTTGGCTGGTCTGTTTTCTATATAGAAATACACTTATTTTTTTGCCACCCTGTAGGTATTATCTCTCTTCGGCCTTCGCTTTTAAAACACTTTCGGAAGTTGTTGGAAGCGCGACCCCTCAGACGCTCGAGTTTTCAGCTCTACGCATTTGGACACTTGTACTATTGGGTAGGTAAAGTTTTTTGAAGATAGGCAAATTATATTTTTTCCCGATAGTATTCATTATAGCGATCACGGAAATGCAGCTCTTTTATTTTTATATCATTTTATTGATTAAATATAATTTTTAAATGATCGATATGACGTTTGTGAGGTGAAATGGCAGACTCGAGTAATTAATTCCTTGGCGCGTAGTAAATGGGACGAGATAGAAAAAAAATCGATGTCAACTGTCAGTGTCATTCTTGGAAAATAACTTGCAAATAATTGGAAAATAATGGTCGGACGAAACATTTGTGTTTTCTTGTAATTGGATGTCGGTGTGATTTCTAGAATAAGTATTTTTAACGTCCCTAGCACGATCAACACGGATATTTTGATAATGATAACGATTGCTTTCGACTACTTGGCACTGCTTCTTGGAGAACATTTTCATTAACACCTCCACCACGACTCTTGGACTGCTACACGAGTCATTTTGGATCTCAGTATCAACACAATAGATGGAGACGATCCCGGAAACGTTCGAATGGAAATAGAATATTACAGAGATGAACTCAAAGTGCGTCGTACCGTCTTGTAGGAAGTACAGACGTTACTTTCCAAATTCAGCGTATTTGAGCACACCAAAGTCTTTAACAGCGATTCGGTGCCAAGCTTTGAAGATATATTGGCCAAAATGGTAACTTATACGTTTGTGAGGACTATATAAACGTGATTGTTGTATTATACATACATAATGATTAAGATTGTAATAGTGTTAATAACTAGGTCGTTATTGGCTATTATATATGGGCTCGGCAAGGTGTTCACAATATCTGAACACGCACGCCCTGATAATAGAGGCGTGTTCAGATATTTATGAGCACCCTAGCTGCACCAATATATCTGATGGCGACTGTACTTTAGAAAACTTATAATATAAATCCAAAATAATATAATATAAATCCAGTAAATTTCGTTTCGTTTTATTTTAAAATCCACAAATTATTATCCTTAAGCATTAACATTACAACAGTATATAGAATCACGCTGTGTGGCGTGCCCTTGAAGAGAGTTGAGAGGTTCGAATATGGTCAATATGGATAAGTATGTCTGTAGGGTAAATGTGCTTCACGTTGGGGCCTGTTTACATATTGATTAGTGTTGATTGCGGGTTTAATACATTTGCCACTATACACAAGTAGCAAGTGTATCAACTCGCAAAAATACTACATTTTTGCTTCCATTGAGGTATACATAGTAAGCACTATTCTCAAATTATGTGAGGAAATAAAACAAATTCAATTTAGTAAAGCGTATTTAATAGGGGTAAAGTGACGCGAATACAATTAAAAAAACAACGCATATTCTTAGTTTATATTAAATGTAGATGGCTTTTTAGTTTTCACTTGGTCACAGAAATACGCTAAAAACCACTTTCAGAGTAGGTGTTTCTTGCGTTTTGGCTGTCCTTCTTGTGTCCTTCCACAGCATGAGCATGTCGTAAGTCCTGTTGTATTTGTCCCAGGACTTAGCAGGAAGCTAGTTATTCATTATTAAGTTTGCTTCTGCTTTCAAATGAGGCGGTGCATGCCGTCTATTCCAGGTCGTTTTCGTCACTTGAACTCATTTTGTTTATTACGAGTATTAAAATAACAAGCGGTAACTTATTGAGTATTGCACAACGAATAAACTTTGCCGCCTTTTATTTGCATATTTTTTAAAATTATATTACCATAGATACAAAGCATACGGTACGCGCATGCGTCAATCCGCGCGCACCGCGCAGCGCCCTTTCGCGGTGCTAAAGCGGTATCCAGACGGGACTGATCAAATCGGTCGATTTGATCAGAAATGAAATTGGCGTCAATCTCCAATTTTAGATTTATGGTGATATTAGACCCATTTAAATTGAAAAAATGCCCCATAACGAAAATACTAGCCTCACAAATTGGTGTTCTTGTGTCCGCACCTCATTTTATTGGTCATTATCGGCGGTTGAATTCGGCGAGCCAAATTGGCGTTTGCGTCCGTACGTCCCGATTCGATCGGGCAATTTAATCAGATTGGCGAAAAATTGACTAATTTGGATACGCCTTAAGCAACATCGAGTTCACGATAATTTGACATATAATAATAATAGATTTTTAGCATAAGTTGCATTTCATAAAACTTAACCCAAATCATTTGTACATTTTCAAGTCAAAGATAAAGACATGTTGGTTTTAAAATTTTAATAAGTATAGACCATAACATTGTCATGATCTTGTAACATTGTTAAAATAAGAGAGTCTCCCATTTTCATTTTATTGCATTTTTTATAAAATGTCTTTAGATTCTCGGGATATCTTGGTCCTAATTCGATTGCTCTTTTTTATGGAAATAATTATATCCTTCAGATTCACAGGATGCTCGAGGCTTAGCCGAATAACACTGCAAGGAAGTATGTCATGGCTCAATGGTTCTAATTAGCCATCAGTATAATACCGCCAATGAATGTTTACATCCACCTGAAAATAAGAACAACATTCATAAAATGAGGATAACCACACAAAACTAACAGATGGTTGAAATTGTTAGAAAAAATTAGACCGATTTCTTGTTTACGAACTTAACAGCTCATGGCAATTTAATAATAAAAATCAAAACACAAGTGAAGAAAGTTTTCTGTACCTATGTATTTCACGGATACGTACTCCTGTACGGCCATTGCTCCTCTAATTCAACGGCATTGTGCTTATCACTGTTATGATAATAATTTCAAATTTGTAGAATCTGCTCGCAATCTCGTATGAACTCGCTTATTTTTCTTGCAAAACTCTGTCCAAGGGTCAGCGTAGGGGCCGTCGTGTAGGGGTGGGGAAGAAAACGTTGTCCAATAATTTATGCAGTGCCAAGTTATCGAAAGTAAATTCAATCTTTGTCCAAATACGCGCAGATGTCGTGGGGAATCAGAAGTCCGTGGGTCGTGCTGAGGTCGCCGAAAATCTCAATGATAACATTAATAGCAATTCGCAAGGTAACATGAGGCTTGTCCGTTATTTTTCGGGAATGAGAGCTAAGTGACACTGACAGTTGACATCGATTTTTTTTCTATCTCGTCCCATTTACTACGCGCCAAGGAATTAATTACTCGAGTCTGCCATTTCACCTCACAAACGTCATATCGATCATTTAAAAAATTATATTTAATCAATAAAATGATATAAAAATAGAAGAGCTGCATTTCCGTGATCGCTATAATGAATACTATCGGGAAAAAATATAATTTGCCTAACTTCAAAAAACTTTACCTACCCAATTGTTCGGCATTTAATCTTCAGAGATGTAGAGATATAAGCCACCACGCCAGAAAACTTCATGTTACATCTGGTTTTTGATTGACCCAAAATGGGGTTTTTCAATACGTTTCATTCACGTCACGTTTCACGTACAAAAAAAAATGTTGAAAATTGTGTGATGTACGGAACCCTTGAAACGCGAGTCCGACTCGCACTTAACCAGTTTTTTAATTTTCTTATTTACCCTCCAAAAGTCCGTGTGAACTTTATAAGTGAAAACAAATAGGTAGGTGTAGGAACACCTGTGCAAATAGCAAAGCTAATAATATAACACATTCCACTAGAAAATCCACCGTACACCATTCAACTTAAAGTCCAAAATGGTCCAACTGATTTACATTGCACCATATTGTGGGCAAAGAACTTATTGCTGCGCCATCGTCAACACTGTTAATTTAAAATACACTTTATTGCAAAGATATGAGGTCCAATGTTGATCAGCTGTTAGATATTAGCTTATGCTTAAGGAACAGAGGGAATACCGCGAACTATCTTTCGTTCGTTTGTCTATTTGCCTCTCTATCGCTCGAATATGCAAGAGTGATAGAGGCAGGTAACGTAACAAGGTTTTTCGATTTTCGCGGTAGAGCCTCAGTATAATCAGGTATAATCGAAGCCTCGAGGTTCGTAGAAATTATACCTAAACGAAGCGAACAATATAATGGGTGGCTAAAAAATAACTGCATTCCCGTGGCCCGGGAGGTTTTGGGATTATATATACTAAGCAACTTTTACTGTGGGACCAAGCCCGAAATCTCGAAAAAAAATTTACCCTCCCGTAGAAAATGGACCAGCCAAAATGTATGAAACAGTCAAATTTTTCGTTGCGATTTCGGGCTTGGTCCCATAGTAAAAGTTGCTGTGTATAATCCCAAAACCTCCCTGGCAACGGGAATGCAGTTATTTTTAGCCACCGGTATACTTAACTATGTTCAAATAAATTACCTAATTGAAATAAATAGAACTGAAAACTCGCCTGTACGGATATGATGGTCGTTCTTGTCTACGTGACAGCGTGATAAAACGGTGTCCGTCACTTTCTATCCCACGGTGTTAAATAGTGACAGTTATTTTATAAAGATGGATAAAGCTATCCATAATACGCCGGCTGATGTAGGTAGTAGAGCTTCAGTAGATAGGCCTGCAATAGAGTGTTAGGTAATTCTATGCCCCAAAACAGATTGTGTGCAGAACTATTGATTTCCTAAACGTTTCTCGAGGATCCCACGCGATATTAATGTAAGATAAACATGAGATTTATTGATAACCATTTCGGTGTTCTATTAGCGGATATTATTGACTTTGCTTGGCAATCTTGCCTTATGCAGAATATCTTTAAACAACTAGTGGGTATTATACTAATTTTAGATATTCTTTGTGAGCGTTTCGTTTTCTATGGAAAGCACCACGTGATTACCGACCAGTCGTCATAGAAAATGACATGTCGGACCCTTCGGCCCGGGCACGGCCCGGTCTAGCTTGAGTCATCTTAAAACCAATAATATTGGTTCTTCTCCGATGAATTATATGCAATGCTATTGGTTGATTTCAGCACGTCTTCTATCATCTCCGCGTAAGTGGAAAAGCAGCCCTCACTAACCGATTTTTCTTGAACACTCTTTATGTAATTATTGCGAAAACATAAGTTTTTGTCCTCTTTGAGGTGTTTTTTACAAGAATAATGGATAAACAAGCTTACGGTTAGCAGAGCTTATTTACAGTAACACCCATTGCTATAGGTAGTAATGTAGGGTGACATTAATTTTAATGGCAAACATAAGACATTCGACTTTTTTTACCAACTCCATCATTCAGTGCGAATATAACTCTGTCCTTGTACAGAAACAAGGTACCTATTTAGCTTATATAGGCGCCTAGTACCCATGCATAAATAATACAAATGTCTATCTGTGTAAGATTGTCCCCAAATATTAATATGTATTATTATTTTAACCTGTGCGGTTAAATAATACATACAATACATATTTTATTAACTAAAAAACATTTGTAAATTTTATTACAGCGTATGGCATCGTACATTTTTCTTACAACGTAATTAATTGAATACAAAAGGTCGTTTGTTTCCATCAATTAAAAAGAAACTTAATAACCTAACGGGTCTCCAGGGCCTTAAGGTTTTTAAACGCTTTTGACGCGGTTAAAGTAATTACTGGGAGTGTGTGTCCGCCTTAACAATGACTTTTAAATCCGAGCCGTTTGTTAGAACGTTGTAGAAAAGATTTTTATACTATTGTCCTTGACATAAAATAAATAAGTAGTGTAATCAAAGTGATGTGTATCTTTTAGACCCACTTGCACCATCCCACTAACCCAAGTTTAAGCGGTTAAACCGTTAAGTCAGTGTCAAATTGTACTGGTAACCATGGTAACTCCAGTCCAGGTTTAACCGGTTATCCCCGGGTTAGCGGGATGGTGCAAGTGGCGCTTAGGGGAATAAAAAAGTTAAGTGTAGGTATTATCTGTACCTACGTAAGTACGTATGGATGCATGAGATTAACGACGCAATTCGGGAAATGAATTAGAGATTCATTAGATATGAAATAGTAACGATATGTGACGTTCCACGGCAAAAGGTACCCTGCCAAATATTAGAGAATAAAGGACATACATATAAATATACTCCAGAACAATGAAAATGTTTGGGTAAATTTGTGTGCAATTTTTCATACAAAGTGATCTCTTTACTTAGAATATTTCAGTGAAGTAAGGTAGAAAAAGTGTGGAAATCAGCCGCTTAATTATTGTGTAAAAAACGACTTATGAGAAACGAAATATAAGTACTTACTAAAATGATCCGATCCGATATAAAAAATCACTAAATCCAAGATTATTGTTCAGAACTGCAAATTCTATATTAAATTACAAAAACAATTTAAGGCGACCAGGCAGCATTTTTCAGGAAAAGAAAACGAAACAAAGACTCGGAAATCAAATTAAACCCGCCTTGAAGACATAAAAGGCGCGAAATTGAGGGATTACCTCGGCAATCCTTTGAGCATGGTCACCCTCGTCCGACCACGGAATTATATAGAACCGGGATAAGTACTGTTACCCTGTAACAGAAGCCGGATTTTTGCCGAACATTTTACTCTAGTTTCGACCGAAACGTGTTTTTTTTATGCCGAAACTGGCCGAAACCCAAATCCTTAGAGCATTTAGTCTGGAGACGTCATGGATGCCATTTTATGTACGAAACAGTTGCCGATTTTTGCTGGGGAGGGGACGTCAAATATATTGCTATTTCTACATGATTTGTACGTAACGTACAAATATCCATGTCAGTCCATACAAAAGTTTGCACAGTTGTGCATGTTTTTCGGCAAAGGGCTAAGCTCTTAAAGGCGACTCCAGTTATTAAATGTTCTAAGCCCAAACAGAGACTTCAATCGGATTCTACCAAAAATACAGTTTCGGCGAAAAGTTCTGCAGTTTCAAAGGTCAGTCCGGGTTCTATACAGGGTCGTGGTCACCCTACCCCGACCAACGAGGGTTGCAGTGGTCGTGTTAGTTGTGAGGTTACAAGCGTTTTGTATTTTTAAAATTGTTTTTATTGGCGAGGGCGATTCTGTGATAATATTTAAGCGTTGAAGCGTAGTGTCAATAAACAGTGGGGTATGAACTGACAGGAATATTTACCATTGCTGATTTGTGCCTTATTTAAATGCAATAAGGTCTACGAATTATCAGGTACTTCCCGTTGAATCATTGATAAAGGGTATAGCAATGTGCCAAAAGTTATTATCAAAAAATTTCCAAGTGCTCATGAACTCCCTCCAGCAGTTGCGCCAACATTGCGGCGAGCAGAGGCCATAGAATTGACACCAGTGTGGGGTGTCTCTTAGGGCCCCCCCATATCTAGCGTCTTTCGAGCGTCGGCGTCTGTCGGCGTCTGGTCAGCGCTACACTACTGCTTTCGACTTACAATTCTATGGCCGCTGCTCGACGCAACGTCGACGCAACTGCGCAGCGACGTCATTTTCCATAGCGCTGAGTGGCGCTGACCAGACGCCGACGCCCGAAAGACGCCAGATGTGGGGTGGCCCTTAGGGAGACCTCACAATCGCGTCAACGCCATGGAAAATGGCGTCGCTGCGCACTTACGCCAAACGTTGCGTCGGGCAACAGCCATATATAGTTGTCTAGACGCTGACGCTCGGAAGACGCTAGTGTGGGGTGTCTCTTAGGGAGACCTTACAATCGCGTTAGCGCTATGGAAAATAGCGTCACTGCGCAGTTGCATCAACGTTGCGTCGAGCAGTGGCCATAGAATTGACTACACGCCGACGTTGGGAAAATCTAGTGTGGGATGTCTCATGGAGACCTCACAATCGCGTCAGCGTCAGCGCCATGGAAAATGGCGTCGCTGCGCAGTTACGCCAAATGTTGCGTCGGGCAACACCCATAGAGTTGACTAGATGCCGACGCTAGGAAGACGCTAGTGTGGGTCTTAGAGTATAGTTAACTTGACCGACTGCAAGTAAATACTTGTACCAAAATGTTATCGGAATGGTGGCCGCTTATAGACGAAAGGAGAGCCTGGCGTCCATTGGCTCGTTGGGTGGACGACATTCGGAAGATTGCAGGTCACTTCTGGATGAGATTGGCTCGGGACCGAGATAAGTGGCGTACTCGAAGGCCTGATGCTCATCAGTGGGCGATAAAAGGCTGATGTGATAAAGTAAATACTGGAATAAGCACAATTAGGACGTGATTGCACGCACGATTACAGATTATTTATGCCATCGGCTACAGAATACGACAATTATAATCGGTTTATTATTCTATCTGTTGCGTAGGGCGTTAAATGTCACGATGAACTTTATGGATTGTTAATGTAAATTGAAAATTGCATTTTAATCAACGCTAAGTAAACGAAGTTGGCCAGCCAATCGAGCTATTGAATGTTAAAGGACTATATCATAGACTAGGAATCCTCTAGACCCAGTTTAGAGCAATTATTTCATGCAACCGATGATGCTAAAAATGCGGGGGTGCGCGGGACGAGGTGAGCGAAGTCCCGTGCCGTGATTGGTCCGTTCAAAGACACGGACGTCACACAAAGACACTTTCGATTCGAACATGGAGAAAAATTACCGTATGCGTGGCAGAGCAGGTAGCGCGACTATGCTCAGTCTGGAGATATTTTGTCTGTGTTGTAATATTGACAATTTAACAGTTTTCTATCAAATGTAAGCTTAACATTTTTATTTCATCGAAGTTCAAACTTGCTCGAAAAAGATCTTATTTCATGCACTAAAGGACAAAGGCCTATATTGTTTCCTCGGGAGTTATGGATTGTGAAAAAAAGCTAGGGGGGTTAGTCAAATTAGCGTTTCTATCGTCACTACGAGTATAAATCCTAGGTACCACAGGAGTTAGAATCAGACTATGAAATCCCTTATAGGAGGGATTGGTTCGCCTTTGTACTGCCTATCCTGTACCATAAATTTTTAATTCGTGTTTTGTACAATAAAGAGTTTATACATACATATACATATAGGTACATACTCTCTCTTCTTCCTCGCGTTATCCCGGCATTTCGCCACGGCTCATGAGAGCCTGGGGTCCGCTTGACAACTAATCCCATGATTTGACGT
Organism: Cydia fagiglandana; assembly: GCF_963556715.1. NCBI lineage: Eukaryota > Metazoa > Arthropoda > Insecta > Lepidoptera > Tortricidae > Cydia > Cydia fagiglandana. The sequence goes on from NC_085947.1 coordinate 3,611,392, forward strand.
AGGCACTAGCTTTTACGAAAGCGACTGCCATCTGATCTTCCAACCCAGAGGGTAAACTAGGCCTTATTGGGATTAGTCCGGTTTTCTCACGATGTTTTCCTTCACCGAAGAGCGACTGGTAAATATCAAATGATATTTCGTACGTAAGTTCCGAAAAACTCATTGGTACGAGCCGGGGTTTGAACCCGCGACCTCCAGATTGCAAGTCGCGCGCTCTCACCGCTAGGCCACCAGTGCTTCTACATATAGGTACATACTATGAATATACAATTATTAAGTGTAAAGGTGGCCACTGACGAGCCTTCCAACAGTCCAAATAGCGTGGCTGCAATCCAAAATCGGTCCGTGAATGTCAAAAACGTACAATGTTTAATATTAGGATGCCGTTCATTTGGATGAATCCATTGTAACGGCATCCATTTGGAAGGCTCGTCAGTGGCCTGCTTAACATGAACTAAAACCGGGTTGACAGACCCGCCATCACACAGCATCCACGAATTGCCATGACACAACAAAATTAAAAGGAACAAACAGAACGCATTATATCAACAAACGTCAGAACCAAATCACGAGGGTGGATAGAACGGCCACTTAAACCCTATAACACACTTTCCGTCCCTTTCCGATGCCTAATACAAGATAGGGAAGGCAGATTCGATTCAGATGACTCGCCATGCTTGAGCGGCGATAATTCGTACTAACCTAATTCGAACACGACGTTTATGCAGATTTCGATACGCTAATTTAGACCTTACCGTACTCTGTTTGGGTTGAAATTGCAATGGAGCAAAATGTGATTTACAGCGTTCTTGGTTTGGGGTGGTTTATTTATTTGGGTGGGAATCGAAATCCGGCGTCGGCTTTCAAATGCAAAGATCGTCGGAATGGGTTAGGGCTCGAGTTGTATGTATGATCACGTCGCGAGGTTCAGACAAGAGTGAAAAGCTTTGGATTCGTACTGCGATTCTTTTATAAGCAGGGTGAAGAACCTAGGTACAGAAAAGGAATTAGATTTCTAGTACCTTGGTAGGACAATTAATATTATAACCGTTTGGGATCTCATACTCATATAATTGAGACTTTGGCAAGGTAGGAAATAACTTAAAAATTAAATTCCTTAGTCGTATCTTCGGCTACATCCTTCTTCAACTAATTCAAAATGTAAAGAAAATCGTTGAATATATAAGAAGAAGAAAATAAATTTATTCAGAACGCTTACAGTATCGGTTCTTTGCGTCTTCCATTTTCGAAATCTTTTGGCTGTGGCGGCGAACAATTATTTCATGACACGACAGGCGTGCCTTACGCCATAGAATATGATGGCACGCCTGTCGTGTCATACGCCACACGTTAAAAACATCGATGACACGCATGTCGTGCCATCCGCACCGAAACGGTTAAAACTAATACAACACTTTTATAAGTATAAAACATCATTGAAAAGCTCTGCCCTCAGCTTGATGTCATGTCAAGTTACCTTTCAGGTATCTTGACGCTGGCCTTCCGTTGAGACCTGTCCAAGCGATCGCGTCAGCACATTGAGTTCAGAACAAAAATCACAATAAAATCAGGCGGAATATAAGAAAAAAGCAATTTTTAGGGTTCCGTACCCAAAAGGTAAAACGGGACCCTATTACTAAGACTTCGCTGTCCGTCCGTCCGTCCATCTGTCTGTCACCAGGCTGTATCTCACGAACCGTGATAGCTAGACAGTTGAAATTTTCACAGATGATGTATTTCTGTTGCCGCTATAACAACAAATACTAAAAATAGAATAAAATAAAGATTTAAATGGGGCTCCCATACAACAAACGTGATTTTTGACGAAAGTTAAGCAACGTCGGGCGTGGTCAGTATGTACTTGGATGGGTGACCGTTTTTTTTTTGCATTTTTTCCCGTTTTTTTTTTTCATTATGGTACGGGTACCTTCGTGCGCGAGTCCGACTCGCACTTGCCCGGTTTTTATTATTCACGAGTGCCATTAAAACGTGGACGGAATAGTCCCTATGACGGAATTAACTTATATATCGGATTAATGTAGCAATTTGAAGATTTTACAAATATTGATTGTATTTATCATACATAACATAGTTTATATGAAGCTTAATGCTTATAATATTATAAGGAACATACCAATCACAACCCCCAAATTAAATTAGACCTCCAGCCCTCGGATTTCAGATTAGGAGATTACGGGACGTGCGGACTTAGGGCTTGAAAGGGATATACTCGTTTAATTAAGCTACGTGTACGTGATGTGGGATTAGGTTGCAGAGTAGAGACACTAAAGAGAGTAAATAAAACAAAACGAATTATATTCAAAACATTCTATTAGACCTTCACACGAACGCAAATGTGTTTAAAAAAACCGGGCAAGTGCGAGTCGGACTCGCGCACGAAGGGTTCCGTACCATAAAGCAAAAAAAAGGAAAAAAATGCAAAAAGAAAACGGTCACCCATCCAAGTACTGACCACGCCCGAACTTTGGTCAAAAATCACGTTTGCTGTATGGGAGCCCCACTTAAATCTTTATTTTATTCTGTTTTTAGTATTTGTTGTTATAGCGGCAACAGAAATACATCATCTGTGAAAATTTCAACTGTCTAGCTATAACGGTTCGTGAGATATAGCCTGGTGACAGACGGACGGACGGACGGACGGACGGACGGACAGCGAAGTCTTAGTAATAGGGTCCCGTTTTACCCTTTGGGTACGGAACCCTAATTATCAACATATTTCAGGTGGTTGTACGTATAAATATTAAATTTCAGCGCTAGCGCATATGAAGATCGACTGCTATCAAATTTATTATGTATTTGAAATAAAACTATTTACTTACACATTTCTGCATCTCTTTCCCATTTAAGACCTCTGTAGCCTTATACACGTTTGCGTTCGTGTAGGTCTAATAGAATATTTTGAATATAATTCGTTTTGTTTTACTTACTGCTGAGCTTCGGTCGTAGCCGATAACAAGGGTTTCCCGGTATGTAGCGAAAATGCTTCGTAGAGGCACGACGTGTCGGAGATTTGCGCTGAATTGGTTAAAAGATTGTACATAGTTTAATAAAAACTCATCGAGTTGTAATGATGAACGGTTAGGACTAGGAAGACAAATTCTTCCTAAAATCACGATCCTAACTAAAACTAATCTTACCCCTTAAACTCAAAACGGTCGCAAGTCGCAACATCAGTGTAAGCCCAGCATTACGGCCTCAGGGGAGATTTGGGCCCGATCTACAGATTGAATTATTAAGGCTTGACATTTAGGACGGTAGAGCCTTATGCGTGATGGGAAGGAAGTAGTCTGTATCTTTAGGTATTTAAATAAAAGTAAACAAACAATTTGTACATTTTCAGGTAGTTAATATAATATTTATTGGTTAACCGACCAAATACAAAACCGCCTGGATCAGTCACTGAACCAGGGCTCGGAAACCGGTATTTGCTCCATATAAAAATACCGGTATTATTACGTTCTTTTTCGTTCTTTGGTTTATTATTTCTTTTTTAATTGGACAATCTGATAACACAAATTCGTAACCTAAATACATGATCCAGTCTTACGTAAAGAGCATAAAATTATTCTAAATATTGGTCTATTTCGGGGTTTTCAAAAAATACCGGTTCTGAGCCCTGCACTGAACAACCAACTTTAACCTACATTATTTGTTCATAATGTTTTCATCTACCCTCGACTGGCTTAAGGAGCCATTTGAGGGTAGATTTTGTTTACTTTTATTTAAATACAGAGTATAGAATCATTGAACATTGAAATTGTCGGATGCTGTTTATATTTGTTACGTCAGACTCCATAATTTTCGAATCAATTTCAAATAATCATATATTTTTTGAAAGACTGGTCTCGACTATCGAAGACCTACACTGTAGTTCTACCTTATTAAGGTGCTTTTTTTTTAATTTATTTACACAAAAGGTACATGCTCATAAACAAAATTTACAATATCGCCAAACTGTAACCAGTTTGTTGGCGAATAAAGCGCTCACTTCACTAATCGAATCATGCACCTAAACAAAACAATTAGTAACTTAAGTAATCCTTATTATAATATAAAAAAATAACATGCATAGATGCCTAACAAGTCTTCACATTGTCTCAAAGTTAAATTTTCTAAAAGGTATGTTACTAAAAGGTATTTTCTAAAAGGTATGTTATGTGTATGAAACTTTTTCATGATGCGACCGCGACCCCCTTATTAGGCACTGGTCCCACCGCGAGCTAGTAAGCTATGAGCTATCGGCTATAAACACGAACAAAAGATAAGCACTCCCGTGTAAATAAGAGAGACACGGCGATATTTATAGCTCACCGCTGGGCGAGTAACTATAAATATCGCCGTCTCTTTTATTTACACGGGAGTGCTTATCTTTTGTTCGTGTTTATATTAGCCGATAGCTCGTAGCTTACTAGCTCGCGGTGGGACCAGTGCCTTAGTAAGAACAAAATATTTCGCTTATGTATTGGTTTTAAGGCTGGCAGAGGCTTCAGGGGGTCGCGACCCACAGTTTGAAAAACACCGAGTCCTACAGAAATGAGCTAAATAAGGTGGGGAGTGGGTGCCTCAATGCATTAAAATTGAAACTAGGTTAGCTAATGCCATTAACGTATATATGTATGGACTGGCCTTACGGGCACTAAAAATGGTTCTAGTTTAGCGGTGTGACTCACGAATTCCAGCCAATCGTGCTGTCTCGCAACTAGTTGCGAGTGTTGCGACCAATAGCACGCGTACGCGAACTCATCAACCAATCGCGCGCGTGATGCGAACTCATCAACCAATCGCGTTGTACCGGTGTCACACCACTGTACTGGCCCCTGTCATGCCTCATTATTATTGTCCGTAAGGCCAGTCCCTAGATATCTATGTCAATGGCTAATGCTAAATCATAGTATTCATAGTATTTATAATGCACAATATGCACATAGCCACTTCCTAACGAATAGTGATGTGCCCCAGAGGATGCAATATTCAGAGTAAGCCCGCCAGACATCCGTAAATAATCGAACGGGTCTTAAGTGGTGTACTTCCGTTGAAGAGCTGCCACTTGACTAGAAAGGGTTGTCCGGCAGTTTTATCGATATCGATATTTTTCTAAATGTTTGTCTTATTATTCACGCTAAGTGATTTAAGTATGGAGCTCCCATACATAGGCACTGTCGACCGGTGTTTTGCATTGCAGCAATTATTAGCTTGAGACTACACATGACACAGATCATGACACTAATACAGGTATGCAACAAAAAAAGATTTGGATATTATTTTTATTATGCCCTATTAAGTATGACCTAACCCTTTCTTTTTAGAGATATTTGCCAGGTTTAGAACTCCTAGTAGACATAGTAATGTATAACACATAATAAATGTAATACATAATATTAAAATACACCAAAATGTGCTTCTCTATGATCTATATTTCAGTAACGCCCATAAAAAAATAATTAAAAACCATAATTTAATAGTCGAACAGCCTCGTCACGATCTCGCCTCACGACTCCTAAAAGGAACCCTGCTGTTAACCACCCTAATAGCTCCTCTACACGATGAGCCAACGCCGGCCATCCAAGGGACGCAGCCATGCGGTAGAATGAGATAGCAATATCACTTGCTCCCTCTAACGCATAAATGCGTCCCTTGGAGTGGGCGGCGTTGGCCCATCGTGTAGAGGAGCCATTACTTGACCTCAACCCCTCCAAAGGCTTTTAAACTATACCTACGTGTTAGAGCGTTTATACATTGTCCGCTCCGGTATCGGATGTAGGATCTTATCACAGCATTCCGCAGTATCAGATGTATCCTATCCGATAATATCGGTCCGACTGGCTGAAATTATCGTTGGTTGGTTGGTTACGCTATAGAATTTCCAATTTAGCAAGAACCCTAAATGGCATAACAATCCCGTGTGGTGACTGTACATGTACAACCTACATCGGTCCTGTCGCCGGACACCTTTCGCTGAGAGTGACCCTCCGGTCCATATTTGTTTCTGCCCTGTCGCTCTTAGGCTCCTGTGGATCTCCACTTAAGTATCTCCACGTCTCCCATCTGGGAGGAGTCCCATCTCCACTAAAGTATCTCCACCCTAGTGAAAAGCAGCCATACTTGATCCCTTACCTTGAAGCCTGCGGAGGGGATTGGCTTTAAAATTTCTATACTCAGATACGACTTCCGTTTGAGGATTAAAATCTCTTCTTCTTCCTCGCGTTATCCCGGCATTTATGCCACGGCTCATTGGAGCGTGGGGTCCGCTTCAATCTATACGTGGAGACGTGGAGATACTTGAGTGGATCTCCACTTAAGTATCTCCACGTCTCCCATCTGGGAGGAGTCCCCTCTACTTAAGTATCTGCACCCTAGTGAAAAGCAGCCTTACTTGACCCCTTACCTTGAAGCCTGTGGAAGGGATTGGCTTTAAAACTTCTACTAACAAGGTATGACTTCCGTTTGAGGATTTCAATCTCTTCTTCTTCCTCGCGTTATCCCGGCATTTATGCCACGGCTCATGGGAGCCTGGGGTCCCATGATCATGATCATGAGCATGGGGTGGGATCTATGTTTTGATTATTTGCTCGTGTTGCAGGAGACGGATGGATGGGTTAAGCGAAGTGCCAGACGACTACAAACTACACAAACGGGTCTAGCGCGATATAATTTCATTGTTTTTACCTTTAATTGCGACGTTTCAGCTGAGTTGCACCAGCTGTGGTCACGGAAAGACCAAATAAAATAAATATGTGTACAAAACGCGAGAGTTTAAAGTGTTAGACTACAAACTAGAAGGACGGATGATCTAGTACAGTCGCGGTCTTTCATTTTTGAGCCATTTAGGGTTTATGTTACATTGGACAATTCATACCGTTGGTATTGACAGCCAAATTAGCTTGAACCTTAGAAGGACCAACAAGTCTGTGACCGTACGCGTCGCTGGAAGCCGATGGCTGCAGTGTACTAGAGATCGCTAGGTACAGGTGGCGGTCTATTAGGAGGCCTAAAGGCCTATGTCCAGCAATGGACGTCTGTGGCTGATAAGTAGGTAAATGTAGGTAGGCCGGAGACACTCGGTAAAGCTATGTCTCGGACACCGGAGCGGCGTACGGTGCATCCAATATGTATACCGCCTTATACTGGCTGTGGTCACATTAAAGATTTCGATCTTTGGTTTAGTCCCGTGTCTTGGGACGTTTCGCATGAATTAAGGCTTGGATATATGGTGCTTTGTTAATTGATTTTGAACTGTATTACTTTGAGGTTAAGTTGGTTTTCAAATGTAAGTTGGATGGGAGTTAATAGGTTGAACGTTTAGCTTGTATGCAAGTTCATAGCTGTAAAACATGTGAGATGTGATTTTTTTGTACATACTTACTATACTCAAAAGCAATAGTATCGGGCAGCTTTGACTACAAAGAGATTTTGTTATTCTTTCGTAACCTATTACCAAGCTCCAGAGTCATTTTTGCAATTTCGAATTTGGAACCTTATTTTATTCCAAAGGTATGTAAGGTGGTGGTACTATAATAGTGCTCGACATGCTAATACCCAACCCAATAGATGACACATGTACTGGGACCGCGTCGACCACCAGTACCACCAGTCACCACCCACCAGCAGTTGACCACGACACTCTGCAAAGAGTATAACGACAAAGACGAAGACTCACTCAGTCCGTTAAAGTAACACATGTATTAGAGTAGGTATACATGTAAATGTAAGGTTCAAGTTTGGTGGTAAGCCAACTAATGTTTCAGACATAATGGGAGATGCGGAGGCTCGCTATAAACTAGCGTAATGTAGGCTCTGATTTATATCGCGTGAAGCTGTTTTACTACAGTACTGTGTCTTAATTTGTCTTCTCAATAACAATGTTTTTATAATTTATCTTATAATTTTAGTACCTATAGCTTTTTTATTACTTACTTAATTTTACAGTGCATTGGCGCCCCTTAGCTGTAATGCTGTAAAATTTTATTTCAATAAATATCAAATATCAATATCAAATGCTAGGTAAGTACTCTTGCATTTTTTTAGGTCGATGTTTGCCTTTGAAGGATCTAATTTCATGATTTTTATTATGCGCGAAAACGCTAGCAAAATGCAAACGGTGGTCTACAGCAAAAACTGTTATTAAATGAGTAATTTACATAATTTTTTCTACAAAAAAGACTTTGTACACTATTGACCTCATGCATGAAAAAAAATGTCTACAAAATATATAAGGACGAACGATTGCGTAGCATTCTAATAAACAATGTTTAGAAATTAATCTTTGACATGACCGGCACATATGATTGGCATAATGTAAGCGGCTTGTAGCGATAACGTTTTAGGGCTAAATAGAATCTTGTCATGCTTTAAAAAATCTACACAGACAACTAAAACAAACTGCCAAATACTTTGTCCAACTGACGCATACCACAAAAACTCCACACAAAGTAAACTTCAAACATCGAACGGTTATCACGTTTGAAAATAGAACGAATAGAAGCGCAGGCGAGCGAGTAATCGGGCAAAAGCTTTTACAAGACCAGTATACGTTGACCCATCGTTTTGTACACCCTCTTCCCTGGTTGTTGCGGTTTATGAGGCTCGGAGGGGGGTGGAGGGCGCAGTTTATAGTGGCATTACCGAAGGCCCTGGGGCTCACATGTGCTTGGCAGATAAGCATCCCCACACGACTTGTTTGGTGCGATAGGGCCGCGGATCGTAAAAATTTGTTGGCGTCATTCCGTTTGGAATTATAGAGCGCTAGTTCGATGGGACTCGGTTGATATGAAATCATTATACTACATTTTAAAAAGCTATCTTGAAAGATTTTTCTATAAATAAAGAAAGAAACAGTTTATGTAAACAAAAATACTATACAAAACCTATGGTTGGTATTCATAGACCTCGAGAAAGCGTTTGACCGCGTGCCGAAATTAATTTGAAGGCAAACCTAATGTCCCCGAATGCTACCTGGGACTTATAAATCTCATAATGGACAACTGGACATGCACAAAAAGGTTTAAACTTGCGATAGGAGCTTACTTGGTATAGGTACCAAAGAGTTTCAATACAGAAGTAGGAGTACCCCAAGGCAGCGTTGGGTCCCATGTTATTTCAATATTACTATGAATTATCTGAACCTACCTTCTTGAACTTATATTGGTTTCCTCTCAGCGATACGCTCTGTAACCACTATAGAACTTGTGGATCTTTAGCCTCAAACAATACCAGAATCATAAGAAACGATTTAACAACCCACTTCCGCAGGACTTAATGGCTGACCTGGGATCCATTGTTTCAAAAACGGCCAAGCAATTGGTCTCACCGAAACGAACCAAAGAGTAAAGCTACTTTCAATTTGGAACCTTCTCTCCTAGACCATAAAGGTGATTGTTTAAATGATTATTTTGAAGGGTTATTTTATATTGTGTAAAGTATTTAGTCTCGAATTACTCTTTTTGTATTGCGTTTGAACGCCTTTTTGAGATATTGTAGTTTTTGTAGTGTATTCTAAAGTATTCTTATTATTCTTAGCTTTCGACAGATGGTATGGTAATGATTGTAATGATTAATGTAAAATTTGATACTTTGTCAAAGTAATACATAAAATGCTACAACTATACTTTCTGGGTGTATAAATAAAGTACCTACATACTTAATGTCACTTGTGGCAATTTTCAAGTTAAGTATTTTTTACTTACAATAATATCATCTTAATTTCACCATCGTGATAGATCAGCAACTTACCTGTAAAAAAACATATCAAATTAGTATTTCACTATTTATTACTTTTTGTTGTACTTTAAAATAAATTAATATTATGTATGTAGAACATATCACTGCGACTTATTTTTCAAACCTGCCTAAGCGAGAATTCTCCGATCACTTATTACCATTTACCTCTAAGTAGGTAAGAGTGAGAAACTCGAATTAGAGAAAAACCTCTATGACTCATAGGGGTTTTTCTCTCATAGACTATGAGCGAGAACAATATTCGGGGCCCTTGAGCTCTCGCTTATACAGGTTTGACTGTGCTTAGTACCTAATCTGTTCTGTAATGTACCTAGTCGGCATCAAATTGCCACGGGCACGTGACCAAATATAATATCGTAACATACTCATAATAGATAAATGGCCCCGTGAGGCGTCACTATCTATTAACAGCTGACTATACCTAGGTTTATTATCCTTGGCAACTCCATAACCCTAACAAGCACATTTCGCAGCCAAGGTGGTCCTGCCAAATCCGGCAGGGCATGGCAGTTGGCAGCTGCCGTGGAAGCTGTTGCCAAGTGCCATCGATCGGCTGAAGATTGGCCCAAGAATGACCTGAGGCTATTGTCCAAGACGTAACTGCATGAGCAGAGAAGGTGTTCACTAACATCTGAACACGACGTACGCGGTCTTTGCTTTTTTCAAGAATTTGACAACTGGCTTACCGCCGATAGTAAGTGCTTATTGAAATGGCTGGAATAGCTAGATTAAGTATCCAATGGCACATGATAATTATAACTTTCCACGAAATGCTTTCTGTAAACTCAATGTAGATTAAGAAATACTTCTATCTTTAATCCGATCACGATTTAGGTATCGAATCTGCGATCTATGAGTATATTTTGGTTCAATCCAAATCCCCAAGATTAAAAACCGCGGGAAACATGTTCACTAAAAATAGTTGCATTTGAGTTAAAGACGTTCTTCAAATGTCTAAACCCCTCATAGAACAATTTAATAGTTTCAGGCGCCACTAAGTTACCCCCGCAGTACATTAAATCAGAATTAGAGAAAAAACCAATAACTCTAATTAACTGAAACCTAAAAAAACATATACAAAAAGCTTCGCGTGTCATTAGACCCCTGCGTTGCCATGCGAGATCCTAAAACCACTATAAAACGAGCACTCTTCGCAATCCTTAATACACCAAACTAAAGAATATTTTCCTCTGACAGAGTAGTTGGTTTAAACTTGTCCTACCCCCCGGGAGAAAGCTTTTGTAGTGTTTTTTTGTTCGTCTCGTACCTGCGGTCTGGATAAAAACTTCGTATTAATGCGCCCAGATGCACTTGCATTCTCGTGCTGTGGAGTCTTACGCAAGTTTGGGGGGCTTTTGTCATTGCTTTCAAACGCGACGGTTGACGAATGAAAAACGCCTGATGAAGAGTAGTTTGGCTTAAAGGGCTCGCATCCAGGCCATAATTGTTAAAAAAGAGTAGCTAGTTTTGGGGAGTTTTTGTAAACTAAAACCTTGGTTTTAAGCCTTGGTGTTTTCGAATCAGAGTGAAATGTGCTGGTATTTTTGAGTAAAGTTTAAAGACACTATTCTGTAGAAGGATCATAATTTGGGCGATTGTTTTCAATGTAAAATGTAAAGGTAGACAAAAATTAAGTTCCGTCACATTATTGAAATTCTCGAAATGTATTTCTGCTTCGCATAAATCAAAACAATAAGGATTTTCAAGATTTCTAGTTAGATACAAAATTGAGTTATTCATTACCCCGTCCTAAGTACCAATTTACAAATTAAGTCCGCTCTTTCATACCACTAATATGCACATGCATCACACGGTAAATAGGTCTTTATCACGTGTACCTAAGGTCTAATTCTTTGTAAGCTGTTCCCAGAGACCAGTGGAACAGGTTCTAGTCATTGTTTGGGCGCCATTTTCTCGCCCGTTTTTGTCGGGCCACCCGCTAGTTCTTTGGCCGATTTTAGAAAAACGGGTTCCATTTTGACCCACGCGCGATATCGCAGGCGCTGACGATGCTGTTTTGTTTGTTAAGAAGATGGGAGATTGTAAAACGCGTATGTGTTGTGTCATTGTGTGCGTGCGTACAGTGATGACAACTATGTATTTAGTTATTCAGTCAGTTATTATTTGTTAATAAATTGACTACATTGTAGTTCGTTCAATGATTGTCACTTTTCTAGGCCCCTGGATCGCAAGAAGCCGAAAAGTCTGGTCGTTGTGAAGATCCTTGAATAAGTACCTATCTCCAGGAGGCGATACCTTTCGGCTGTTAGGATGATGACTTACTGAGATCAATACCCCTCAAATCAAGACATTTTTAGGGTTCCGTACCCAAAGGGTAAAACGGGACCCTATTACTAAGACTTCGCTGTCCGTCCGTCCGTCCGTCCGTCCGTCTGTCACCCGGCTGTATCTCACGAACCGTGATAGCTAGACAGTTGAAATTTTCACAGATGGTGTATTTCTGTTACCGCTATAACAACAAATACTAAAAACAGAATAAAATAAAGATTTAAATGGGGCTCCCATACAACAAACGTGATTTTTGACCAAAGTTAAGCAACGTCGGGAGTGGTCAGTACTTGGATGGGTGACCGTTTTGTTTTTAGCTTTTTTTTGTTTTTTTTTTGCATTATGGTACGGAACCCTTCGTGCGCGAGTCCGACTCGCACTTGCCCGGTTTTTGATTATTTGTATTCATCATATTTGTCCACATTCGCGGTGTTTCGAACAACAGTAATCAAATATAATAGCCCGAAAACAAAGCCTATATTTTCCAAGGCTTAAATAACGGCCAATCATGTGTAATTTGGACCAATATGTTCATCAATAATCTGACAAATTGCTGCGGTTAGAATCGGTTATTGAAAAAAAATAGAAAAGTTGTACGTGTTTCGGAACATTCACTCGGGGAATAGTTATTTGTACAACAAGAGAGCAAAGTTTGATATTTCTTCGAGTGCTTATTTTGAGCCCCGTGTAAGCGAAAGATTCTATGATAGATAGATAAATAGAGCAAAATACAATTTTGCTCACTGTTTTTAAGTAGCAAAGTACCCTCGGTCGAGCTGCTGAGGCACAGAATAAATAATAGTACTAAGTACAGAAGACTCACACTCTAACAAAACGCGTCTGTTACGATCAGCACAGATATGGCCGCTAGGTGGCGACGGCGCCACGCGCACGCGCGGCTTATGGCAAACCCCAAAATTGGGGCCGAACGGATGCACTTTTAGCGACCTGTAGCAAAGCGACGAAATCGCGGAGTGAGACACGCCTGGCTGAGGTAAAAACAATCTTATAGCCTGTAGGTATTAGACTGGTCATATTTTTCATAAAATCGATTTCGACTGGCAAAGCATATTACTTTTTAGCAACCGGGTTTTTTAACCTAATTAGACCCCGCTGAATCCGAATTTGCCGGTTGCTCGATCGAAATCTTGACCGGAAGTGAGATATTTGACATTAAAGGTCCCTTTTTTTCGTTTTTCGTAAATAACTCTTAAACGGTGGCACATAGCAAAAAATGTTCTATTACATAAGTATTCTGCATAAAATTGCCTACAAGAAAGATTCAGTACAATTTTTCGCTAGGATCAATATTCAAAGAGATTTTAACGCGGGAAATTTAATTATAATCACTTCTAAGGTCCCGTTTTTTAGGTTTTCGTAAATAACTCATAAACGGTGGCCAATATCAAAAAATGTTGTTAGACGTTAATAATCTACACAAAATTTTGAACTAAAAAGATTCAGTACACTTTTTGCAGGGATCAATATTTAAAAAGATAATAAAGAGGGAAAGTTAATTATAATAAATTCTAAGGTTCCTTGTTTTAATTTTTTCGTTAATAATTTGAAAAATATGACTCATAGAAAAAAAAAATCTTATGCATAAATAATAAACGTAAAATTTCTTACAACAAACATGCAGAACACTTTTCGCTAGGATCAATATTTAAAAAGACAAAGCAGCAGGTAAGTTAATTATAATCAATTTTAAAGTCCCTTTTTAGTTTTTTGTAAATAACTCGTAAACGGTGTCCCATAGCGAAATAGGTTTTTAAGAATAAATTATCTACATAAAATGTCCTCCAAAAAACATCTAGAACACTTTTCTCTAGGATCAATATTTCAAGCGATATTAAAGGAAGAAAGTTAATTACAATCAGTTCACAGGTCACTTTTTTTTAGTTTTTCGTAAATAACTCGTAAACGGTGACCCGTTGCAAAACAATATTCTCCATAAATATTAAACATAAAATTGTCCACAAAAAAGGTTCTGTACACTTTTTCGCTACGATCAATATTTAAAGAGATATTAAAGGGGGTAAGTTAATTATAGTCCTACTTAAATGGTAGCATACAAAGGGTCGATGTGAATGGACAGCGATCACCTGGGTCATTGGTCTCTATGGGTGTACCACAGGGGTCAATATTGGGGCCTTTCCTGTTCCTTATCTACATAAATGACTTGCCATTCCTTGTTAAGACCCACCATGATATAGTATTGTTTGCAGACGACACCTCACTTATTTTCAAAGTCAAACGACAGCAACAAGCTTACAATGATGTAAACAATGCTATTTCAAAAGTAGTAAATTGGTTCAATGTTAATAATTTAATGTTAAATGAGAAAAAAACTAAATGTATTAAGTTTGTCACTAGTAGTAACGTAAGGCATGTGCAAGCAAGTGTCATTGTGAAGGATGAGGAATTGGAATTAGTTGATAGTACAGTTTTTCTTGGTATAACTTTAGATTCTAAACTCCAGTGGGGTCCCCATATTGCTACTCTTTCGAATAGACTGAGCTCTGCAGCTTTTGCAGTGAGCAAAATCCGTCAGTTAACTGATGTGAAAACAGCTCGATTAGTATATTTTAGTTACTTCCATAGCATTATGGCATATGGTATTTTACTGTGGGGCGGTGCTTCAGAGATAAATACCATTTTTGTTCTGCAGAAGAGGGCTATTCGAGCAATATACAAAATGAACCATAGAGACTCACTTAGAGATAAATTTAAGGAAATTGACATAATGACAGTGCACTGTCAATACATTTATGAGAATATTCTGTATGTACATAAAAACATTGTAAATTTTAGGAAAAATTGTGAAATCCATAATATTAATACTAGAAATAAACATAAGTTCGCAGTGCCCTTCACTCGGCTCCATAAAATTAAAAAATCATTCATGGGTAATTGCGTAAGATTTTATAATAAGCTTCCAAACCATATTACTGAATTATCTATTAATAAATTTAAGAATTATGTAAAGCGTAAACTTATTTCCAAAGCTTATTATACCACACAGGACTACATGAATGATAATACAACGTGGGATTAATTGTTATTCGAAATGATTATTTATTTATTAGGTATATTTGATTATTGATGAGGAAATGGATATTCCGATGTAATATTATCTACTTGTTTGTTACTTATACTTTTTTTTGACATTTAGATTTTATTCTAGAAATTCTAGACTAGTATTTTTTTATACAATTTTTTTTTAATGTTTGACGATCCTTTTGTGAAATTCTTAGTGTTAAATTTGACATGTATAATAATCCAATTTTATTATGGAATAATATTAACATCAATAAATTGCTCTGATAATTAGATTAAGATTAATTACGATTCATAAGAGCTTGTTGCTAGGCCTACATAAATAAAGTATATTTTGATTTGATTTTGATTTGATTTTGATTTGATTTTGATTTGATTTTGATTTGATTTTGATTTGATTGATATAATCAATTTCCAGGTCCCTATTTTTAGGATTTCGCAAATGACTCGTAAAATAAGGCTCATAGCAAAATAAGTTCTTAATGTTCTTGTAAATAAATAATCGATATAAAATTTTCTACGAAAGACATATGGAACACTTTTCTCTTTTTAGGGTTCCGTACCTCAAAATGAATAAAAACCGGCCAAGCGCGAGTCGGACTCGCGTTGCAAGGGTTCCGTACATTACCCAATTTTTAACAGTGTATTTTATGTATGTGAAACGCGAGTGAATTGCCTTTAAAAAACCTGTAGGGATCGGTTCAAAAACTATAAGTAATGTCCGACTCGCGCTTGACTGCATAATTCTAATAGGTTTTCCTGTCATCTATAGATTCTATTCTGTGTATCTTTTCAAAATTATAGACCCAGTAGTTTCGGAGATAAAGCCCCCTTCCCCAAAGTAAAACATTAAAATACAAAAAAATACCACCCCCCCCCCCCTTTATCTCCGAAACTACTGGGTCTAAATTTTGAAAATAAAATAAAATAAAATAGTTTTTTACCTATATAGACGTAAACCTAAAAATAGGGACCTGGAAATTGATTATAATTAACTTACCCCTTTAATACCTCTTTAAATATTGATCGTAGCGAAAAAGTGTACAGAACCTTTTTTGTGGACAATTTTATGTTTAATATTTATGTAGAATATTGTTTTGCAACGGGTCACCGTTTACGAGTTATTTACGAAAAACTAAAAAAAAGTGACCTGTGAACTGATTGTAATTAACTTTCTTCCTTTAATATCGCTTGAAATATTGATCCTAGAGAAAAGTGTTCTAGATGTTTTTTTGGAGGAAATTTTATGTAGATAATTTATTCTTATAAACCTATTTCGCTATGGGACACCGTTTACGAGTTATTTACAAAAAACTGAAAAGGAACTTTAAAATTGATTATAATTAACTTACCCGCTGCTTTGTCTTTTTAAATATTGATCCTAGCGAAAAGTGTTCTGCATGTTTCTTGTAGGAAATTTTACGTTTATTATTTATGTATAAGATTTTTTTTGCTGTGGGTCATACTTTTCAAATTATTAACGAAAAAATAAAAACAAGGAACCTTAGAATTTAGTATAATTAACTTTCACTCTTTATTATCTTTTTAAATATTGATCCCTGCAAAAAGTGTACTGAATCGTTTTTGTTCAAAATTTTGTGTAGATTATTAACGTCTAATAACATTTTTGATATTGGCCACCGTTTATGAGTTATTTACGAAAACCTAAAAAATGGGACCTTAGAAGTGATTATAATTAAATTTCCCGCGTTAAAATCTCTTTTAATATTGATCCTAGCGAAAAATTGTACTGAATATTTCTTGTAGGCAATTTTATGCATATTACTTATGTAATAGAACATTTTTTGCTATGCACCACCGTTTAAGAGTGATTTACGAAAAACGAAAAAAACGGACCTTTAATGTCAAATATCTCACTTCCGGTCAAGATTTCGATCGAGCAACCGGCAAATTCGGAATCAGCGGGGTCTAATTAGGTTAAAAAACCCGGTTGCCAAAAAGTAATATGATTTGCCAGTCGCATCAAGAAGGAGAGCGATTTTGAATTTTTTTGTCTAGTCTATATCCCTGTACTAAGTAATATGGTAAGAAACTGCAAGCTGCACAATTTTTATGCAAGTTGTTGTTAAAATGCATTCCTTTTGTTATAGCCCGTTTAAGTGAAATGAGAATAGGTAAAATTAGCATCAGAATTTGCTAAGCGCGTAAGGTGTTCCACTTAATTGTTCAAAATTAAAGGAACACAACTTTGTTGCTAAAAGTACCTATAAGAGCCCGTGTAGGCTAAGAAATAGGTGCTTACATTCTGTTTAGCTAGTAACTAATAGGTATAGGTACGAAATGCTAATGTCGATAGTTTTTATCTAAACGTCAAGATTCGTAGTTCAATTTTATTTCTTTCTTCTTTTCTTCAATCAATCTAAAACCATTTTTGTTCCTTATCACCGCTGTACGCTGGCCAAAGCAGATCACGCAGCTTAAATTTCTCACAAAATTAGAGTTATGGTAACATTCCATTTCTAACCGCAGCTGCACCGGTACTGAACGCGTCGCTGTCATTGTCAATTTCCATAGTAAAATTGACAGTAATGCAGCTGCGGTTAGAAATGGAATGTTACCATTATACAGCCACCCTGCAGCGGTATCATCATGGTAGCGTTTTTATCACCTGTCATGACATGTGTCACTTTCGCACTTATATTCTTGTTAGAACGTTACATGACAAATGATAAAGAGCCGGCCATCTTAGCCCTTCTATACGGATATAATGGTCGTTCTTGTCTACGTGACAGCGTGATAAAACGGTATCCGTCACCTTCAATCGCGTTGTTAAAAAGTGACGGATATTTTATCACGTGGATAAAACCATCTATAATAGGGTTGTATTACTTTCCTTTAATCACAAAGTTGCATCCCTCGCTATAATCTACGAAGCCTATAACGTCTTACAATATAGACAAGTATTGTAACTACGGAACAAAACAAGATGGCGAGATCGTAAACTCGCCGATAAACGACAAAGTATGCACCCATTAAGTCCGCAACCCACCCAATTGCAAAAAGCCTTAAGCGCCATAGTATTTGTACTAAAGTTAGTCTATTTTGAATGGGGTAATAGCATTGCATCGTAAACCACAAGCTATTCACGCCCCCTAACGTGGAGGTCTAAAGAACGACAGTTAGGGTCATAGTGTCTTATTTGGCGTTTTCTATAGGTTGTGGTGAAACTTTTGATGGAGAGGTATAGTTTGTATTACTTACGTTGTTAAACCGTACATAACCTGATAGCTTTATTGAAACTATAAATATTATTGTACAATAGTACACAAATCGACCTAGCCCCAAAGTAAGTTCAATAAGGCAAGGTTGTGGAATAAATAAATACTTAAAAAATACATAGAAAACATCCAAAACTCGGAAACAAATATCTGATAAACACATCAATCAATGCCCTTACGGATATTCGAACCCGGGACTTCTAGCTTAGCAATGTAGAACATTCTCAAAATTTCCGAAAAATTCTGGAAACTCATCAAAACATTCTCATGCAAGTTTCCTCTTAGAAAGTTCCCGTTCAAATTAGGGATTATTACTCAATGTTCTTAACTTTTGAAGACTGTTTCATTTAATATTTAAGTCACTCATTGGCGTCTATTTTATATGTCATAGAAATCGAAACCAACTGTGAGAAGATTTCGCAATAAACGAAGAAAAAATTGCAAGATCATTTCAGTTTGGAATATTGGAAAATTCTCTTTAGCACATTGCTACTCCAGCCACAAAATAAATAATAGTACTAGGTACAGAAGAGTCACTCGCTAACAAAACGCGTCTGTCACGATATGGCCGCTAGGTGGCGATGGCGACAGCGGCACGCGCATCTTATCGCAAACCCCAAAATTGGGGTCGAACGGATGTGCTTTTGCTTTGAAATCGCGGAGTGAGCCACGCCTGCTCCAGCCAGCTTCACACAGCACATGCACACTCATTACCGATACCGACTAGGCTTAGCTTTGTTAGACTATTTATCTGACTGGGGTATCTAATAGCCTACCCCAAACTAGGAGTAAAGGTTGGGCAAGCCTTACGCAACCTTATCGTATCGGCCCTTCAAAACCCACCGTATCGAAGAGATACTGAACTAGTCCAGCAGTTGACCCAATAATGATAAGCTATATAATCTAGTAAGAGCCCATGAGACTTGATGAGAATCGCTAGCCGTACCACGGAAAACTTGTATTGTATGTAGGTATTCAATGAACTAGAATACCTAACTGACTGTCCAGTAAGGATATGATGGTCGTTCTTGTCTACGTGACAGCGTGATAAAACGGTGTCCGTCACGTTTTATCCCGCGGTGTTAAAGTGACAGTTATTTTATCATGTGGAAATAGCCATCCATGATATGTCTATAGAAGATCTCAAAAATAAAATGTATTATGCCGCAACCGCAAGCGCCTCAAATGCACTACATTTATACACACAGCTTGACATGCGCCACAAATTTAACCAATCATAACTTATATTGACCAGGCATAACTTTTTTTAATAGCGGGGAATATATTCCTTTCCTACCTACATACAGGGTATATTAAAACTTAATTTTGTCCACAAAAGAGACATGAACTAAAATAATTGCTGTTCTTTAGGTACATTAGATCATTCCGGGAATAACCCTTAATAATAAATAAACATTGTTTATTTCCTACGTAAACCGCAATTCTGTACTCGTGTGGAGTTGGATAATATAGTCTGTCAAGCCATTTCTGTCAGTAGAAAAAGCGTAAAATTAAAAAAAAATTGGCGCGATATGCTATTGTCTTGTCCCGTTTTTCCACTGACAAAGTTGTTTGACCGCACAGACAAAACATCCTCCATACTGAGCATAGTCGCGCTACCCCCTCTGCCACGTATACGGGAATTTTACCCCATGTTCGAGTCGAAAAGTGTCTTTGTGTGACGTCCGTGTCTATGAACGGACCAATCACGGCACGGTACTTCGCTCACCTCGTCCCGCGCACCCCCGCATTTTTGGCATCATCGGTTGCATGAAATAATTGCTCTAAACTCAGTTTACAGGATTCCTAGTGTATGTTTAACCGGCTATAGATAATCAATGTCCAGTATCAGTACCAAATGCAACAAGCAAGGCATTAGAAGCAATAGAAAGGGGAGGTCAGGGAAGCCAAATGCAATGCAATTTATGCAATACCGCCAGTTCAAATTAATACGTGTTTTCTACGGTTTCCCTTTTTAATTGGGTTTTCCTTTGTTTTATGTATTCTACCTATACTAGGCTTCTGTCTGCAACTTAAATAAATGAATTTTAAACATGGGGGCCACTTTTGGGAGGTAAATGAGAAAAATAAAGTTTTTCAAACTATGTCGTGTTATATGTCAAATGAAAAAGCTCATTTTAAGAATTTCAATTATATTTTTTTATCATTTTAAAATATATAGGTTACAAGTTATTTAAGAAAATAGCCAAAAAATGACCATTCCCCCATTTATCTCCGAAACTAATGGGTCAAAAATTTTGAAAAAAATACACAAAATAGTTATTTACCTATAGATGTCAGGAAAACTACCTAATAGAAATGGGCAGTCAAGTGTGAGTTGGACTTAATGTACGGAACCCTTGGAACGCGAGTCCGACTCGCACTTGGCCGGTTTTTATGCTCGAATGCTCCAGGAACCGTGGCGCACGCATGGCACGCATTGCGCAGGGTCAGTGCCACCTTAATTCCGCTGATTGGGGGTAATTGCCGGCCACCTTTCGCCCCTCCGTGCTTAATGCAATTATTAGTACAGCTTCAGACTCTTGTACCTACTTTGTCCGTAGCTCCGTAGTCTAAAAAAACATGGTCTTCTCTTCCCAGAGTGACACAAGCCTACGACAATAACATGGCCGCTATATATAGCGCTATCGCATATTATCATATAGCGCTGTCGCATGATGACGTAGCCTTGTGTCAGTCACGTATTAGCCAGGCGGAGTATTATACCATGACTTTTTAGGGTTCCGTACCCAAAGGGTAAAAACAGGACCCTATTACTCAGACTTCGCAGTCCGTCTGTCCCTTTGTCTGTCCGTCTGTCTGTCACCAGGCTGTAAACTCATGAATCGTGATATCTAGACAGTTGAAATTTTCTTAGATAATGTAGGTATTTCTGTTGCCGCTATAACAGCAAATACTATAAACATAATAAAATGAATATTTAAATGGGGCTCCCATACAACAAACGTGATTTTTTGCCGTTTTTTGCGTAGTGGTACGGAATCCTTCGTGCGCGATTCCGACTCGCACGGCCAGCCACAGGCCACTAATCCTAAAGACATAGCATATTCGCGCTACCCCCTCTATCACGCATACGGTAACTTTACTCGATTGTCGAAACACGCCTACATTCATCAAAACGTCAATACACACTTAACCATACCAGGCGTGTCTCACTCCGCGATTTCGTCGCTTTGCTACAGGTAGTACATCCGTTCGGCCCCAATTTTGGGGTTTGCCATAAGCCGCGCGTGGCGCTGTCGCCACCTAGCGGCCATACCTGTCCTGATCGTAACAGACGCGTTTTGTTAGAGAGTGAGTCTTCTGTACCTAGTACTATTATTTATTCTGTGACCATACAGATAAGGAATAAGTATTGGGTCTATATTAATATGGAAAATTGTAAGGTGTTGTTGTTGATTTTTGAGTTTTTTTCCAACAAGCAATTCTTCTTTATCCACTTCAGTACGTCTGCTAAAGGACCCATATTTCACTAGTACTAAGGCCGTTCTTTTTAAGTCAAATTTGATAATGCATATAAGTTATATCTGCTATTACGTTTCTAATGATATAATGCTTACAAAACTTTTCAAACTACAATGATTATACATGTCATGTCACTGGAGACATCCCGCACACAATACGTCTCTGCTCTATCATTATAATTGACAATAACAAATGATTCCAATACGGCTGCGCAGTCGATGAGCCTTAAATCTATAAGAATAAGATCTATTTCAGAGTAGCAGTCGTTTTATTTGGAACTTTGATGGATACTTGTAACATACGTTGAGATCGGTTTTTTATCGACATAATGGTTCTTGGAAGGTGTGTAGAGTAATTCAAAGTTGAGCACATATGTATTCGCTTTAAAGGTTAAATATTCTGTAAATCTTTGGAATGAAATACAGGACTCAAAGGGTGAGGAGAAAACTCAACGGATCACTTTCTTTCATAGACGTATAATATCTAAGGACGGGTTACGGGCACTAAAAATGGTACTAGTTCAGCGGTGTTACTCACGAATTCCAGACAATTGTGCAGTCTAACGCAACTAGTTGCGACCAATAGCCAGCGTAATGCGAACTCGTCAACCAATCGCGTGCGTGATGCGAATTCTTCAACCAATCGCGTTGTAGCGGTTTCACACGGCTGTACTGGCTCCTGTCATGCCTCATTATTATTGCCCCTATAGTCAGTCCCTAACATATCTATGTCAATGCTTTCTTTAGTATCTTTGGTAGTTACCGAAGAATATACAAAGTTGCCGGTTTTAATGATTTCTTCACAGGAAAATCGAACAATCCCAGCAGTTTGTTCATTTACAAATAGAGTATTGTGAGAGTTCCATTTGTTTTCCATTCTCGTGACAGGTTCAATGGAAATGGAACTTACTTCTGAAATCTGTGTTTGAAACAACTGTGAAGGACATTTAGCCTAGTTACTTACACTGAATAAGTTATCCAATGTCTCCAAGGACATAATCAAGTTAATGGTTATGTTCAAACATGCCTATGTACCTAACCTAAGTTGCCATGGAACTAAACTTTAATTTCCTCTCTTGGTAATGACAGGCTTTTTATCGCGATAATGATAAATGATAACGATAAAATGTCGATCTCTTAGCTTAGGCTGTCTCCACATTTGATGCAGATCTACGTCAGTATGATAACCGCGTTACTATAGCCACTAAATAAGGGTGACAGCTGGTAGCTACAGTTACCAAAAGCAAGTGAGTGGATAGACAAGTTCCAAAAAGTGACATTTACTCTATCTTGTCTATACCATTTATCTACCTAGTCGATATCCGACAAGAGTGACAAGACCGTACCGTATAGCCTTGTACGACTCGACAGATTAGAGCCAAACGATCAAAGTTTGAGAATCCCACGGCTAAACCGCTCAGCTATACCGCTTATACATATCAGCATATCACTTAGGTACTAATACATTATAAATTAATCATCAATACATTATGAAATCACAATTGCGTGTCAATATGTATCAACATATTGCTGAGGTGTCATTCGCAAGTAGGTTACACATTCGATGTCTGACTGAGAACTTCCTATCTTATGTACCTATACATTTCGTTCTTGACTTCTCTTGTTAACTTCTCTAACTTGACCTAGACATTTGTAAAATACCTACGTGAACAGAGCTCAGATTAAACTGGTTTGGAAATAGCAGAGTGGGGTAAAATGGACGTTCCCATGGGCAAGTTAATCACATGTGACATTACAGTTGACCCGGTTAAAACATGCATAAGTGCATATCCGTGTATGTGATTATGAGATCACCATTTTAAGCAACATGATCATTATACGTACGTGAGCATGGTGATAAAAGTTTTGTAAATAATCCATGTTGTTAATTATGAAGTTGGGAGTAGGCAGCAGTAAATTGAGGAACGTAACAAAGAAAATATTAAAATTTTGTGTGATCATAACATTTTCCAGCAAAACTACAGTTAACCTACAAAAACCCCTTTAACAATCGGTTTTTATTTGCGACCATCCTTTGAAAGCAGCCAATGTCTGCTAAGATAGCTGCCAGCCATCTTTAACGCCGTCAAATCAAGCATTCAGCTCTTCACAATCTCGCTCGCCTTCAACGATTCACTATATCCAACAACTGTCTGAACCTCAACGCAAAATAGTCTTAACGACCCATTAATAAAGTCCTGCTGAAACGCATGGAAAACTTTGCCAAGCTCACAAGCTTCTTTGTAAAAACACCAGTTTTGTCTGAGCTTCCGCGCCTCCCGAATTTCTTATTAAACCGGTCGTTCCAGAAGTGATTAGAAGGGTTTCAGAAGGTCTAGTTATATTGGTTATCGGTGAGGTCGGACAGAACACTCTTGTACCGGCACTACGAAACCCTGTTATGGGACAGAGAGGCTCAGTCAGTATGTTTGTCAGTCTTTGTTGCTATGAATTGCGTTTGTGCGTATTGACAGATGTGGGCGTAGGTGGATGTACAAATAGTAGTGATAATTTAGAGTGAATGAGCACTATTTATTAAGGTACAATGTAGTTTTGTTAAGGAACTAGACTTTTGAAACAGCTCAGTCGCCAACGCTAAATAGTCGACATAAATTTAGCTGTCTAATAGATTTATATTCAATCGTTACGTGTATTTAAATGGCCGCCAGTTTTCTTTTAAATTTACGAAATAATTTTTGAGGGGAAGAGCGGGTGAAGTGGACCATGTACGAAATTCATTCAAATTCAAATTCAATTAATTAATTTATTTATTTATTTTGTTCTATTCACGCTGCAATAGAATAGTGTGCCTACTAGCAAGTCAAAGCAGATACTCTTAATAAAACGTTGACATGATTATCGAATCTATGATGTCAGATCAGAGTAATTCCATCTGTTTTCAATTAATTTTTCGTTGATATGAAAATAATTCAATTAGTTAAACTAAAATGTTTGTCTTGTTTTTTCCGTGGTATTTCCATAAATCATTTCTTAACCGCAATGAAACAATGTATATATAGTAGGTAAGTTAGTATCTATAGTGAACAACATTATTTAATTATGTAGGGTTAACAAGAATAACATTATATAACACTATAACATGAACGAAATAAACCTGTAACTATAAACACTTAACGTATCGTTATTCCTTAACAATGTAGTCGCAATAAATAATGCATTTACCTACAATTTGATTCCACATATACCTCTATATACGTCAAATAATTTACGTACACATAATTCTTGCAGTATCATACAAGCTCATGTATTCTGTAGATTTACAGAGCTTATTTAATAAGAAGTACGTATTCTAATATAAGCAAACATCATATTATGATAAAATAAAAATAAAAACATATGAGGGCGACCTCAACCACGTATCAACATTTATAACTCCATGGTTTTTCGTATTGTTAACAATGTAGTCATCTTTAGAATCTACAAAATTAAATGCATATCTAAAATTGAACATCATGTGACGCACACACCACACAACCACATAACATATCTAACAGATACTTATCATATCATTAACAATAGTTATAGTTGGGTATTAAGTAAATAACTCTATAAAAATTATAGTATCGGATGCATGTATTCTTCTAAAATGTAATATTGACGACACACAACGCGGCATAATCCCTCAACATCTAACAGACACTTAACGTATCGTTAACATTGTAGTCGTAATAACTAATGCAATAATGTCTCAATTCTGTCTTCCTGTCGCTAATTATAGCATCGGTGACGTGACTGTAATTGCTTGCGGTCACATCTGGCTGGTCATATCCTTTAGGCATATTAGTGCCATTGTTTGAGAAATTAACCAATCCAGAGCGCTTAATGTCCACGTAAATACCCACACCATTCTAGAATGTAAGTCTCTTGTATTAAGGACTATAATCGTGTCTAGATTTGGATCTGGTTCTTAAGAATAATTGTTTTACAGGCTGGTTAGGATCCTGGATATTATTGTTAGAATTCTGAACTACTTTTTCACTGGTTTTACCAATGACCGTGGTTCTGGACATCGAGAATGGTTTCATTTGTTGTTTGTTTTATAACGAAGAGTCTCATCGGAACTATTTTTTTTAAACTTGAAGAAATAAATACATTACTTTCTATTCGCAATGCATTACCAAATCTTCTATAAATTATCCCCCGCTTCCTCTTAAGCAGGACACAACCGTTTTTAATTTGCTTCCATTGACCAAGAACCCAATACTGAAGCAGATAATTGTACAGAAAAAACTGAAATGGCCACGCGACCCTTTTTTTGTTAGAGTTAGGGCAGGTAGCACCGACTTTATAGCTCCCTTGCCTTGACCCAGGCTTTGGAATCGGATTCAGAAAAAGTTATGACCAAGGCGGGGCTCGGCTGATATTAATTTTGAGATAGAAAGTCTTCACCGAAATTAATCTGAAATGAAATTTTATCAAGCTTGATATACGATAATAGATCTAATAATGTGAGAGGTTTTTTTGAGCGTCACGATATATCATGTAACGCGTATTTTTTAGCAATTTTTGGTTATATCGGTAGGTATATCCCATGAAAATAAAATCTCGGCGACTTATTTCACACCTTGGAGTATTCGCTGAAGGTATTCTGAATCCCTGGGGTCCATATTCAGCAAGAAAAACCGTGAGAATAACCACGTCTGGAAAGCGAGAAACTGATATCTGTTGACGGGTACGTCCAATCTATTGCTCGCTCGCTATTTGACCTTTCCAAATTGAGAATGACAAGCAATCAATGAATAAAGAGTTATTAGGATTGAATGAGGCAATTTAGATTTGACATGACGTCAGTGCTCGTGCTCAAAACTGTAGACTAAGGTCGATGCAAACCTAAGACAAGGCAGAACCGAGAAATGAGGTCAAATGAGGCGTGTTTTTATAAGAAAACGGTGTGTAGCGCATGTATCATCATTTCGAATATATTTATTGCCTTGGATTTGATTTTGATGTGGCGTTTGAGCTAGAAAACTTCTCCATAAAAACACAGGCTCTGATTTTTGCTTTTATCGACATCCGGACTAAACGTTTTCAAGTTTCCAAACATGTAAGTTTCTAGCATCTTAAATTCTCCAAAGTTCTTTTCTCCAAACTTGTTACATTGCAACTTGCAACATGTATTATACCCAAAACGTTCTTAGAACGACAGAGCCATCAGCATCACTTATAAGTAAAGTTCTCAAGAAACTTGTTATGAACATGAAAGGATATCAGAGATCATAACGAGTGAATCACGGGCTATAAAGCCCCAAACCTTCCCAGAACTGCATCTATGGGCAAACGTGATGTGAACGACAATATTATGTTCAATTTTTTTTGGTCAGGTTTAGCCACAATGTAGGAGATTATCCGACACGTTTGACGGCGAGCTGGCGATTTACGAAGCTTTGTTCTTGAAATAAAGGATCAGTGATTATACGTCTTCCTTGATATTCCACAACACAGAGTCGGTCTAAAAGTAAATATATTTTCGAAATGTTCTAGATAGTGTGCAAAACACTCTTTGAATTGTATTTTAGAGAGAACGGAATTTGTCGGCCGCTGACTCCAACCAAGGGTTCAACAATGATTTCTTTCAGCTTACTCCTCTGTAATTAACTTCTTTTATAACAGGATATCGACGGG